>NW_004086450.1:0-116092 GCF_000220395.1 Ichthyophthirius multifiliis
AAATAAAATAAAATTTCAACAAACAAAAAAGATGAGAAAAATGATTAATGGCCTCTTATTTTTATTGAATTTATTAAAAAAAATATCATTAAATAATAAATATGTTTTTATGGATGTAAAAATATATAAATTAAATTTATGATATTAAAAATATAATATAAAATAGATTTTATATATTATTTAGAAATTTTCTTTATTTATTTTTTTTAAAGGCACAATATATCTATTTTTAAATCAAAGAAATATGCATAATAAAAATTAATAAGTTTAAAAATATTATTAATTTATTTTTATTAATAATTATGAATTAATCTTTATATTTCTTTATATTTTAATTGATTTATTTGCAATTAATTATTTTTATATTTAAATATGCATTTTAAAAAATATATTTTTTTCATGCAATATATATTATATTACAATTTATTTTATTATTAATTTAAATATAAAAGAAAAATATATTTTGATCATAATATATAATCATTTATTGCATTTTATTTTAATTTTTTATATTTAACATAATTTTATATCTTCTTAAATTTGATTTGTAAAATATTTTTATATTAAGTTATTATTTTTTTAATCCTTTTTTTATTAAAATCCAAAATACATACATTATAAAAATATAATTTTCTTAATAATAAGTTAATATAATAAAAACAAAAAATAAAAGAAATTAAAACATTCTAAATAAAAATACAAAGTAAAAACGGAAAAAAAAAAAAATATTATAAATTAAAAAAAATGTTTATCTTATATTTAATAATATTTTTTTTTCTCATAAGTATATTTTTTTTAAAAAAAACTTAAAAGCATCAAATTTATTTTTTTATAAATAAATAAAATTAATATTTTTTATGAAATTTCATTTCATTTCATTCTTTTTTTTTTTTTTAATTATAATTCTAGTAAATAAAGTGACATTATGTCAAAATTAATTAATAAACATATATATGGTTTTATTGAAAAAAAATACCTTTATTAATTTTTCACTCCTTTGTTTTGATTAGTTTTTTATAGAATACATACAGAATAATTTAAAAAAAAAATATGACTAGATAATATTTTAAAAAGTGAAAAATAATTTTTTAGAAAGATATAAATATCAAAATTTATTTTTTATTACAAAATATTTGATTGTATTATTTAATATAAATGGATATAATAAATTAAAATCATAAAAAAATATAAAAAAATAAAAATAGCTAATATAAAAAAAACATAAAATACTAAAATCTTTAATTTTTTTTACTTATTTTGTTTTTTTAGTATTTTTATATATTTAAAATAGAAATCATACTTAATCCTCTTAATTATTAGCATCAATTTCTTACTTTGCTTATTCTTCAGTAGCTTGCTTAGCTTATTCTTCCGCAGCTAGTTTAGCTTGTTCTTCTGCAACAAGCCTAGCTTGTTCTTCTGCAGCAAGCCTAGCTTCTTCTTATGCTTATCTTTCTACTTCTTCAGCAGCAATTCTAGCTTCTTCTGCAGCTATTCTAGCTTCTTCTGCAGCTATTCTAGCTTCTTCTTCTTCTTTTTTTCTTTATTCTTCTCTTTCTTCAAGAACTCTAATTTTTTCTTTTTAGAAATCTTCATTTACAAGTTCATCATTAATTTTAAGAAAATAATCAAATTTAATAAAAAATTCCATTTTTGGATCTGCATCAGCTAAAGTGTCATTACAAGGATTTCCATTGAAGCTAAAAGAAAGTAGAGATTTTAGCTTCGGAATTTTGAGAATTTATTTAAAATCTTCAATAAGATTTTCTGCCAAATTAAGATGATAAAGAGATGTTAAAGATGGAATTAAAAAGTTAATTTTTTTGATTGAATTTTTTCTTAAGGATAATTAATTTAACATAGGTAAATTTTCTAAATCTTTAAAGTTTTCTATTTCGTTTTCTTCGGCTATTAACTCTTTTAAATTTTACATATCTTTTATTCCTTTTAAACTCTTTAGTTTATTTTATGATATATTTAAATATTCTAAAGAATTGATTCCTCCGAAATTATCATCTATTTCCACTATTTCATTTTCTTAAATTTCTAATCTTCGAATTTTACTCAGTTTCAAGTGTTCTAATTTTTAAATTTTATTTCCTTGTAAACTCAAAAATTATAAATAAGGCAATATTTCTTCATCAGATTCAGGATTAAAAATCTTCAAATCTCTTATTTAATTTCTTTATAGATTTAATTATATTACATATTTTAATTCTACTATTGTACCTATGTTTTATATTTAGTTTCCTGATAAATCTATATATCTTAAATGTGTATAACTGCTTATTAATGGAAATATACGCTCTATTTCTTTTTCAGCCAAATTTAATTTAACATAAGCATATGATCCGTTATTTGCTGTTTTTTATATGTTAGATAGATTTTCTCTTATGTCTTGAGCAAATTTATTCTCTTATTCTTTTAAAATTATAATGTTTGGGTCTTCTTCTGGTCTCTCTTCCACTTATTCTTCCTGGTTTTCTCCGTTCTCATCATTTTCATTATTCATATTATCATCGTTATCAGCCATCTCTTTTTTATTTATCTTTATATTATTTTAATTTCTAATAATCTTATTTTTATTTATTTTATTTTTAAATATTAAAAAATGTTACAAAATTAAATAATGAGTATATTATAATTTTTTATTGTTTTTTGATTTTTTAATATAAAAAAGTATGAAACATATAATTTTATTTTTAAATATTTATGATTCTTAATTATTTTTTTATGTAATTTTAGTTTTCTTTATTAATTATTGAAATCTAATTTTAAAAATTTTTTAGTTTAAACCTAAATAATGAAAAAAAAGCAAATAATATTTCAAATTTAATATAAATATTACTTTAATTAAATTAAATTAAATTAAAAGGATAAATTTCTATTCAAAGAAATATATTATTATTCAAATTTCAAAAAATAATATTATATTTTTTCTATAACTACAATATTAAAATAAATCAAAAAAATCTAAACAAATCAAAACAAAAAAATAAACAAAAACAAAACAAAAACAAAAAAATAAACAAAAACAAAAACATAAAAAAAAAAAAATCAAAAATTAAATAAAAAGTAACAATATACAATTTAAATCCTAAAAATTTGTAAATATCTTCATAAGTTATACCTATTCTTAAAAGATAATAATAAAGTTATATGATCGGTTAATTAATAGATAATATGAACAAGTAATATTAAAAAAATAGTTACAGCCTCCAAATTCGTAAAAAGAAAGCTCATGTTAAAGTAAGATTAAATATAAACAAAACCTGTTAAAAAAAAAAATCATAATCATTTTAATATTCTTTTGATAATATAAAAAAACAAAATGAAGATTATAATAAAATTAATTAATTAAATAAAACTTTATATCATAAATATTAGACTAATAATAATAATACAAACTAAAAGAATTATAAATATTATTAAAATAATAATTAAAATTAAAAATAAGAACACAAAATAAATACAAATTTTTTTAATAATTCTATACATAACTTTAATTAAAATCAAAATAGCAGAATAATAATAAATAAAGTATTATATAATTTAAATATAAAAATTAATTTTTTTAAATTATTTATTAATTAAATTATTAATATGTACACAATATTATAAAAGGAAGCACATAATCATTTAAAATAAGTAATCTTTAAATAATAGATAGAAATGAACTGTTTTTTAAATTAAAGATTAGTAATATTATAAATTAATACAATAATTTAAAATAAAATTAAACTTTTAATTTAAATAGAATTCTGATACTACAGAAGATTTAAATAATAATAATAATGGAATTTAAAAAAAACACGAGTAAATTTCAAAATAAAAAATGCGAGATTTATCAACAAGTATAGACACAACAAAAATATTTGAAGATGATTAAATATTTTAGAATAAAGAATCTATTTTATAAAAAATTCATTTATTAAATTTTAATTCGAGATAAAATAAGTTTAGTATTACCCATCCAACTTAAAAAAAAAAATACTTATAATCTATTCCAGAAAAATGCAAAATAAATAGAAGCTTTTAAGTTATTAATAGAAAATATGATTTAAGTATTATTAGTGAACATGAAATAAATGAAGATTATTTATTTGAAACTGTTGTTTAAAAATGTCCTAAATAAAACTAAATAATCCCTTTATTTAAGTAGATTTTTATTTTTTATTTTATAACTTATATATTTGTTATAGGAGTGTATAAAAATAATCAAAGAATTAACAAAACAAAATAAATTGATTAATTTAATAAATAATTTTTTTAAAATAAATTAGATAATTTTAGTCTCTTGCTTCTTTTTTAAATTAAAAAGAAAAAAAATATGTGATATAACTAATTAGCTTTTTATAGTTTTTCATTTAATATTATATAAAATAAAGATATTAAAAAATTTTTGGTTAATGTTCATAAAAAAATATAGCTCAATATATATAAATATAAAAATACTTTATGTTTTACTAATTTCTATATAAAAGTATTATATATAAATGTAAATATATTATGTTAGTTTATATTTTATATATATATAGAAATTTTTGTGTTTTATAATTTTTTAATAATATGTTTTTTAAGCTTATTTATTATTAAGTAAAATTTATATTTAAAACTATTCTAAAATAAGATTTGTTTATTTATATAATATAATTTAATAAATAATAATTATATTAAAAATATAAAAAAAAATATGTCTGAAGTATCCTAATTATTAAAATAAATAGCAAAAGAGATGGGAAAAAATGAAGAAATGGTATAGAATTTTATAGAATCGTAATCAAAATAAATAAATTAAAAAAAAAATATTTTAAATAAAAAAGTCTAGAAAATGATTGGTATGATACACTAGAATCTTTAAAAAAATTATAATTATAAGATTATTTAAATCGAAAAATTCCTTAAAGATTAGCTGAAATAATAATAGATAGAGTAAATAAAAGAAAAAATTAATAATAAGTATAAATATGCTAATAGATAAATTAAAATAAATAAAATGAAAATAAAATAAATACTTAATAATAATAATAATAATAATAATAATAATAATAATAATAATAATAATAATAATAATAATAATAATAAATATAACTGGAAAATTCTTTTTAGTAACAAGATATAATAATTTAATAATCAAAATAATTATTATAAGAAATAAAATAAATAACTATTACAAACGAAAAATTTATATAAAAATTAAATATTTTAAATAGAATTTTATCTAATGTTCTTTTTAATCCTGAAAATCCCACATTTAAAAAGATCAAAAAATCATCTAATGTTTATAATGAAAACATTTTGCCAATTGTTTCTATGACTGAGATTTTAAAATTAGCGCATTTTTAAGAGTGTTAAGAATTTATTTTTTTAGCTGATAATGATGTTAATATAAATCTTTTGACTTTATTAGTAGAATAAGTGAATTTAAGTATTTAAGAAAGTTCTATTTCAAATTTCAACCCTTATTAATCATATTCATGGGGAACTTCAGGCATTAGCAATAATAAAATTGCAGAAAAGGAAGGTTTTGTATGCTTTTATGATGAATTATAAAAACTTTAAAGAAAGAGAGACGTAAAATAAAGATACTGTTTAAAATTATTCTTATATTTTTATTATTTAGGAGTTGATGAATGTACCTATTAAAGACAGAAAATTAAAAGTTTATATTTTAAACTAATTTAGTTAGAAGAGTAATTATATATATATATATTTTTTAAATAAATTAATAATATAAGTATATACTAATAAAAATCATTTATTAATAAAAATAAGAAACGTAAAATATTGTTAATGAAGATTATGAAGAAACTTAAGATAAATCAAACTTATTGAAAGATTAATTAAAGAAATTTATATAAGTAATTTTTTTTTTATTATTAAATAATTTATAAAATTAGTAGAATTTAGAAAACTAATAGTTTTCATCAAAAAGTAAATAAGAATATGATAAATTACTAAACACTCCATTATATACATAAACAACTATAAGAATAAAATTTCCAAACAACATTATTTTAGAAGCTTTATTTTGTCCGAAAGAAACAATAAAAGATGTTATTGATATTGTTGCAAAAGTAAAATATTATTTTAAATATTTTTTTAAACTATAATTTAAACAATAATAAAAGCACCTTGAAAATCCAAACATACCTTTTTATTTATTCACAACTCCTCCAAGAACTATTATGGATAAAAGATATTATGAAAAAACACTTGATGATCAAGGATGTTTACCTGGAGCAAATTTTTATTTTGGAATAGATGATTAATAATTACTAAGCTAATATTGTTTATTAAGAAAAGACTTAATTTAAAAATTAAAATAATGAATTAAAACAAAATTAAAAATATATAATTAAATATTATATTATTTAATATACAAAATATATATAATTCGAAATTTCATTGATATATAAATATATATATACTATTAATTTTATAAAAGCTCAAATTCATTATCCATTAATTAAATCGTGTCTATACTTCGAAGGAATTTTCCAAAAAGTATTGCTATTTAAAGAAAGCATCATTTAATTTAAAGTAGGGATACTAGAGTTATATTCTTCGTAAATTTTGCTTCCACTTTCTGTTCTTCTAGGAGAAAATACTTCTTGTCTACTACCTAAATCACTTGATTTTTCTTAAATAGTAGATAAAGTAGGCATGCCAAAGTAATTATTTTTCATTCTTCCATCTTCTCCTCTGCTTTTCATATTAATAAACCATGTATGCTTAATTAGCTAAGTACTATCAGGCCTTTTCAAAGGGTCTTTTTCAAGCATACTCTTAAGAATTTCAATACAGGAACACGAGCATTTAATAGCAGCATCCTTAGTATCAAAATCGATTTCACAGATTTCATTTAACAAAAGAAGTTAATCTGGGTTAGCAGCGTTAAATGGCATTTTTCCAAATATTAATATATAAAATACAACTCCTAATGAAAATATATCAACTTTAGAATCATATGATTTTGTTTTAAATATCTCAGGTGCAATAAAACCAGCTGTTCCACATTTTTTAAAAGGCTGTTTTTATTTGTCATTGTAATATTCAGCAGTAAAAAAATTACTTATACATATCTCTTTTAAATTCTGGGCATTCTTGAAATATAAATTATCTAATTTTAAATCTCGGTGAAATATTCCTTTTTAATGCATATAGTTTAGACCAGATAATATAGAATCTTTTTTTTTTATATTTAAATTTAAATTATAAATATACATATTATTTCAGAAACAGATTTTTCATCAGCAAAAATACTATCTCCAAGTTTGCTTTTAAGACTTTTTCCTAATAAAATATCCATTATAATAAACATATTATTTCCTTCTTCATAAATTTCATATAATTTACATAAAGAATTATGGTTTAATACTCTCAAAATAGAAATTTCATTTAAAAGCATTTATTTATTTTAGTCACTAACAATATATTTATCTATAATTCTTACACAGTATTAATTAGAATCACTATATCTTTATAAAAAAAAATATTTTTAGATAATAAAAATTATTATTACCTATAACATTTATAATAAAAATTAGAATCGGGCATATGAGAATAACATTTAGTTTTAGTTAAAACTTTATATTTTTTACTAAACTTTTATAAAATACAATATCTTTTCATTTTATCATACCAATTATTAAAATAGTCTAAATTATCGACAAATAATTCAGTTTTATGCTCTGCGAAAGAAATTCTCATTCCATATTTGTAATTTGTATAAGAGTTTTCTGAATATTTAATTTTCTTTAGAAAACATGAATTTATTTGTAAATATTCTGCCAATTATTATTACTCATTTTCATGTTAAATTTCTTATAAAATTTCACCTTTTTATATTAAATTTTATATTTCTATTTTGATTAATTTGTCAGAATATAATTCAAAATGATAAGCAGTCCATTTTTTGGTTTTTTATGATTTTAAATATAACTTCCCCATTAAAATTATGTGCTAATCTGATTACTAACCTTCGAAATCATACTTTTACCAAAAAGATGAAGGATTTTTAAATTCGTCATAAAAAAATGAATCTTCAATAGATTTTAGAGAGTTATCATTTGAGGTTTGATTTTTCATAAAAAAAAACAAATATATATTCAAATTAAATTATCAAGATTAAATATTGATTTTTTCTTGTAATTCTTCAATAGTATTATTTTATTTTTTAATTTATAGGAACAAACTAATTTATATATAATAAATAGATTATTATGCTTTTAAAATATAATTATAATTATAATTTTTATTTTGATTATTAATATTATTGTAATTAATGTTATTATTATAATTATTTTTATAATATTATATTTATTATTATTATTATTATAATTATTATTATTATTATATTTTTATTATTATTATTATTATTATTATTATTATTATTATTATTATTATTATTTTTTTTTTATCATTATTATTTTTATATTCTTGAATATTATTAGATTTTATTATTATTGTAATTATATTTATTATTAAAAATATTAACTATTATTAATTATATATAATTTTTATTTATATTTTTATCTCTTTTTTATTTAGAAAAATTTTTATTTATATTTATTTTTAAGTAAATAAAAAATATTTTTAAGTTTATTTATATAATTGAAAATATTATAATATATAAAAAATTATATATTATATAAAATTATTTTAATATAAAAAATAAATAATATATAAATAATATATATATATATATTTTTGAATGTAAATTTTTATATTATTACCATTTTTTAATTATAAAAAAATTAATTAGTTATTTTATATATCTAAAACTATAATTAAAAAATATCAAGAATTATATATTATAATATATTATATATAAATATAAATATAAATATAAATATAAATATAAATATTTTTTTTCTTAGTTAATCTTTGATTTATATTGTTTTTTTATATAATTTTTTTCTAAATTATTTTAATTGGTTATCATTAATCTTTTTTTAAATTTTATTTTTTCAATTATTTATTTTATCTTTTGTATATTTTACTTTTAATATACGAATATATATTTTTTTTAAGTTATTTTTTATATTTTTTTGTTATTTGTATCTCTCTTATATTAGTGTTCGTATAATTTAATATTTCTTTTAGAAATTAATTCTTTTAGTTTTTTTATATTTTTATCTCCATACTATTATAGTTTTTTTAAAATTAGACCAATATTTATAATTAGAGAAGATACATTTTTTTTTTGTATTATATTATTAAATATTATTTTTTATATTTTTATAAAACTGTTAAATTAATTTAATTAATATTTTATTTATAAGTTTAAATTACAATATTATTTAATCATTTTTTATTTATTATCATAATTTCTATTATTTATTTTATTTATTATATATTTATTATAATTTTTTTTTTTAAATTTAAAAATGTTATTTATTTTTATTTATTAATATAATATATTTTAATAATTTTATTAATTATTATTATTATATTTATTTATTATTATTTATTCTTAATTATTTTTTATTATTTTTTCTAATTATTTCACATTTTATTTAGAATATTACAATAAAAATTTTTATTTTTTTAAATAGCAAAAAAATATTAAAAATATTATTAAAGACTTATATATATTGTTTACTATTGTTATTATATGTATTTTTTATATATTATTAACTATATGTTTAGCCATTTTCTGTTTTTATATTATTTTGTTAAGAATATTATTAACAATTTACATTTATTTTTATGCTTTTAATTATTAATTTTATTTATGTTAATCATTTTTATAAGTAAGTTATATATTATATTTATTTCTTTATATAAATATTATTATTATTTATATTTTGTGTTTATATTTTCTCTACTTAAAAATTTTTAGTATTTCTTTTTCCATAAGATTCATTATTTATTTAGAAGAAGTGATAATTATCCTTAACTTATTATATTTTTTAATCGTTATAAATATTTAAATAATTTAAAAATACTTTTTATTTCATATATTTAGTATTTCTAGTCTATATAGTTAATTTTTTTTTTGAACGCCTTATTTTTTTATTTTATAATAATAATTTTTTGAAATTCTTCTTTTTTTACAATTATTATTTAACATTATCCATCTTTTAATTATTAAAGTTTCTATACCGAAATTTGTTTTTAAATATTTGATGCGTTGTTTTACTTTTTAATTTCAATTTTTTTTTTTTCCAAATTATTTTAAATATAGAATTATAATTTTTTTTAATTAAAAATAGCAAAGGTTATGAACTTTTTATTTTTTTATAAATATCAAATAAATTTAATTTAATTTTATTTATATTATTAAAAAAGTTTATTGGTTTTTTTTTTTTCAAAATAACTTTATCTAAAATATTTATTTTGTTTACTATAAAAGCCTATTTTTCTAAATTTAAAAAGAATATATATTTTTTTTTTTTTAATAAATATGATTTTATTTTTAATTATTAAATATAAACGTAATAATATTAAATATTTTTAAATTTTAATTTTAAATTATATAAACTTTTTTAAAACTATTTTAATTAATTTTTTGCTTTAAATATCAATTTTTTTATTTTTTTCTAATACATATTTATATTAGACTTTATTATTTTTTTTAACAATTTAAATTAATTTTTATTTTAATACTATTAATTATAAAAAGATATTTTTTTTTTATAAATATTATATATTAAAAATGAGTGCATTATCATTTATAATTATTTCATACATAATTTTTAGCTATTATTAAAGATAACAAATTAATTTTAAATATTTATTACAACTTAATGAATATATAATCAAAAAAAATTGTTTTATTTTAAAAGTTCTCAATATTATTATCATCAATAAAATAGAAAATTCATTTATTTTTTAAATACTTTAATATAAATATTTTTTAATTAATTCATTTATGATTAAATTTTTTGAATTTCTCATAATTTTGTTAAATCTTATACAAAAGATAAATTATGATATATATTTCTATTATTAATTATTTGGTTAAATTTATTGTCCATTTTTTTAGTTTTCATAAAAGCTATTTCCATTTATTGTATTTTTATTCAATCTTCTTTTAGTATTTTGATTATATCAATTAAATATAAAATCAAACAAACTTAGTTATTAATTACTATTTTATAATTATTTTTGATTTTTGTTTATTTTGGTTTATTAATTATCATAATCAATTAAATAATTAAAAATTTATTAAAATTATTATTTATTTATTTTAATTTTCAACTTAAGATACTTTATTTATAAATCTTATATACATAAATAATAACCTTTAAAATATTTATTTTTAATATCAATAATATAAAAATAATAAATGCTAAAAAAGTAAAATTTATGATAATAAAAGAATTAGAATGTTTAAAATTTTTTGAGCGATAAAAAAATGGAATAAATTCAAAGATTTTTATTTGTAAAAAATATATGTAATTTAAAAATATTTTATTTATTATAAATTATAAATATATTTTATTTTAAGTTTCTAATTTTTAAAATAAAAATATTAATAATATATTTTATATTAATTCAAAAAAAAAAAAAACAAAAAAAATTTATAAAAAAAAAATGGGTTAATGCAAACTATTAAATAAATCATATCAAGAAATATCAGATATTCATGATGTTCCAAATTTAGATTTTAATAGAAACTCAACATATAAAAAACTAGAATAAATTTCAAATTAAATAACAACTGGTATAAAGCTGATTTTTTTTTAAAAAAAGGAAAATTTTATAACATTTAATAAAAAATGAAATTAAAATAAAACAAATAATTTTAATAAATTTTTTTATTAAAAATATAGAAAGAGGAATTTCAAATATTTACAATGTTTTAATTTCGCGTATAGTTGCAGTTGGTTAGTTACATTTAATTGAAACTTTAAGATTAATAAACGATTAAGAATAAAAGAATAAATTTATTGAACATTTGAATTGTATTGATTATGAAACAGTTGATTCAGTAAATAAAAATATAATAAAAAATAATTTTTAATCCTTTTTAAAAAATATCCTATAAAATAGCTTTATCATTTTTTTTAAAATAAAGATGAAATTTTGGACGAGATTAGTTATGCTTAAAATATTGAAAAAATAGAAAATATAAAAAAGGAATAATACATTTAGTATTTTTAATAAGGATTATAAATGATAAAAAATAAAGAAGGTATTTAATATAATAAAAAATTATATTTACATCTAACATTATTAAATAATTTAAAGTTGCTTTAGTTATTTTAGCAGGAGGAAACAATATAAGATTTGATTAAAAGGTATAAAAGTCAACTTGTAATATTGGTTTACCTTCAAAATTAAGTGTATTTGAAATTATTGGAAAAAAATTGCAAGTATTATAAAATTTAGTATATTAAAATATTTCAACAAGCATTACAAAATGTTCTTTTTAAATAATGATAATGATAAATACTGAAAATTACTTCGAAATAAAAAAAGTTTGGAAAAACAATGACTTTTTTGGATTTGACGAAAAAGATGTTTTATTTATGACTTAATCAATGCTACCTATTATTGATATATAAGGAAAAATAATTATGAGAACAAGTATGTAATGTTATGAGTAACCTGAAGGTCCAGGAGACATAATAAAAACTATATTTTCAAACAAAGTTATTGAGAAATTGTATATATATATTTTTATTAACATTAAATTTAAATATATAATATTTATTTGCACAATTATATTATTTCGTATTTATTTTATTAAAATTAGATTAATTAAAAATTATAAATATCTTCATATTATTGGAGTTGAAAACCTTTTAGTAAAACCTTTAGATCCTTTGTTTTTGGGATATGCTAATGAAAATAAAAATGATATAAATTCGAAATGTGTTAAACTATAAGACCTTACTAATGAATTTTTCAAGCTTATTAATATAAATGGTAGATTATGTATTTTCGATTTAAATGATTTGGATAGATTACCACAAAATTAATATTAAATAATTGAAAATTCTCCTTGTTTTATGCATGATACTTTAATAAAAATAAAATTTATTCATGATATGCAAAGATAACCTTAACTAAGATTCTAATTTGCATAAAAGTAACTTTATTTCCATTTTTTTAAAATATAATAAAACAATTAAAAAAAAGATATAGAATTATGAAAAGAATATTTTCAGCAGAAAAATAATTTTCAGAAAACGAAATTAATTATAAAAATATTACTAATTCAAATCACAATAATGTCGATTGCAAAAATAATAATACTGTACTTGTCTTCGAATAATAGCTAGGTGATTTGTTTGATCTTACTGAAAGTACTTAATTACTTTAAGTATGTGAATAAGAAGAATTTGCACCTATTATATATAAAACAGGTTAATATTCTGCTGAAGATGCGGTGAGAAAAAATTCTTAATTACATAAAAAATGGTTATAATTAGATTAATCTAATCCTTAAAATATAGTTGAAATAAATCCTTATTTAAGCTATTGTGGAGAAGGTTTAGAAAATTACACCATTAAATATAAAAACCAAATTAATTAACAATTTCCTTTATATATATGTGAAGCTAATGATAATTCTTAGCTTAGTATGAAAAATAACAGTAACAATAGTAATTTAGTACAAAATGGGAATCTTCAATATTATTAAAATAAATATAATAAATCAAGTGGTCAAAATAAATTTTAAACTTCTTTTGGTAGTTAAAATTAATAGAATTAATAATAATTAAAATAACAAAATAATTGATATTAAAAAAAAATGATAAGTATTACATATATATATATTAAATTAATTATAAGCATATATATTTTAAATATTATTATATAAATTATAAAATAAAAATGATTAATAAAAATTATATATTATTTCTGTTTGTTTATTCATTTATATATATTGTGTTTACATTTTAATTTTTTTATTATTTTTATAACAACTAAACCCAAAATACCTACAATAAAAGTACAGAATTTTGATAAGTGTATAAAGGCTAATTATAAAAAATTGTTTTAGTGATTTTTTTTACATTTTTAAAAAAATAAATAAAAAAAAATTAAATCTATTCTTAATTTTTTATTTTAATAAATTAATATATAATAATTTGAATTACTTTTTAGTTTAGTATAAAATTATTAAATTTTTTTAATTTTAATTTTATATTAAAATTAAAATTTCGATTTAAATTTAAAATTTTTATCATAATTATAGTTTTTAATGCTTATTTTTAAACTTATTATAACATAACATTAAAAATCAAGAGTTCATTTTTTATTAAAAATAAATTTTTATTAATTATTATTTAAAAATTTAATTTTAGAAATATTTTTTTAATATTTGAAATAGTTTTTTTTCATTTTATTAATTTTAGTTTAAATACTAATTATTAAAATACCAATAATTTTTGAAATTTTATTTTTTAATTTATGTTTCTTCTTTTAGCTAAAAATTTATAGAGGAAATGCTACAGATAATAAAATAAATGTAGTATACTTATTAAGATATTTAAATTATAAATAAAAAAATAGAATAATATTTTGTAATATATCTATTATAAATATTTTTAAAAATTAAAATGTTTATTAAATATGATTATATTTTTTTATACTTTTGATTTTAAAATTATGATAAATTATAATTTATATTTTTTGCAATCTATTTTTAATCAATAATTTTTTTATTTCTTTCAAATAAAATTAAAAATAATAATCAAAACCAAAAATTTAAAACTTTTAGATATTCAATTAATTTAAATAGTAGTATATTAATTTTAAAGAAAAAATATTAAAAAAAAATATAAAAAATATTATTATAATATAACAATTTTTTATTATTATTTCATAAAATTAAAATTTATATAATTATTTTAAATTTTTACATATTTTTTTATATATCATATTATAAATTATTATAAAATAGAATAATAATATTCTATATTAAATTTCTATATATAAAAAGTAAATTAGTAATAAAAATAATAATATTATTAAATCTTAAATAAAATTATAATATCAACAGGATAATAAATATAGCTTATTTATTAATTTAATAATAAAAAATATTAAGTTAGATGTATATAAAAAAGTGTAATTAAAAGCATAAATATGTGTAGAATAAATTAATAATTTAATTATAAATAAATATATTTAAAAAGCAAGTGTATTTATAATAACAAAAAAATATATAGCAAAACACAAAAATAAAAAGAATTACATCAAAATAAATATTATATATATATAAATATTAAATTAAAGATATATTAAATATATTTTATCAAATAAATAATATTTTTATTAAAAAAAATTAAAAATTATAATATTAATATTAATTTAGTAAATGTAGTAAATATAATTAATAAAATTTTTAAGAAGCAATGTAAACAGAAACAAATTATTATAATAATTAAAATAGTAATTTAAATAAATCATGTTATAATATTATTAATAAATAATAAATAAATTTTGTATTATTTTAAATTATATTATAAAATTAGTAAAACTCTTTGAAAAATTATTTTAAAATTTAAAAATAAAAATATGTTTAGTAAAAATATGAGACTAAAAAGTAAAACTTTAAAAAAAACAACAATATAAAATAAAATATAAAAACATAAAAATAAAATAAAAAAAAAATAGAAATGTTAAAAAAAAAAATATAAATATAAATATATATATATTTAAACAAAATAAACAAATAATTGTAAAAATAAAAATATATTAAAAAGAAAAAAAAATTGAATAAAATAATTAAATACTAAATATAAATAAAAA
The DNA here is from genome assembly GCF_000220395.1 of Ichthyophthirius multifiliis. Lineage (NCBI taxonomy): Eukaryota > Ciliophora > Oligohymenophorea > Hymenostomatida > Ichthyophthirius > Ichthyophthirius multifiliis. Next base: position 15,718 of record NW_004086450.1, read on the forward strand.
TAATATAAAATATTTAAATAAAATATAATGAAAAATTATATATATATAAAAAAAAAAAACTAAATTATATTATTAAAAAAAATTATGAAAATAATCAAAAAAATTAAATATCAAAAATTAATTATTATTAAAAAAAAATTTAAAAATTTTTTATAAAAATTAAAAATAAAATATATATAAATATAAATATATATAAAAATATAAATATAAATATAATATATAAATATAAATATAAATATAAATATAAAAAATTATTATTTTTATTATTATTATTATTATTATTATTATTATTTTTTCATTATTATTTATTTTTTTATTATTTTATTAATAATATATATATTTAATATTTTTTTTAATATTAAATTTTTATTAATAATATGGATTTTATTTTTGAACTAGCAAGAAAATAAGGTTAAAAAGCATTTAGAAAAAGATTAGGAGTTTATTCATATAAGCTTAAATATGACGGTTATTTTAAAAAACCTGGTTTAATTAATCTATAAACAAAAGAATAATTTAAAAAGGTTTAGAATTTTTTAAATTAAAATTTTTTATAAATAAAAACATGAATATTATCTTTAATATTAAAAATATTATATTTTAAATTTATAATAATAAACAGTAAGGGTTAAAAGGTCGCCATAAAATACATTAATTAGAATAAAACTCTGATAGATTATATGGACGTTTTACTTCATTAGGTTATTTAATTTAATTTAATTTAATTAATTTTAGTTTTTCTTATATAATTTTTAATTAGGAAGATTTTTAGTTGATAAAAACAGAATTCCATTCTTAGATATTCCAAATTTGGAAGAATTTTAAGTTTATTATTAATAATATATAATTTTAAAATATTTATAAATTTTAATTTATTATAATATAAAAGTTAAAACCTTATGTATCAGTTCATACTCCAAATGTCGAATAATCTGATCTTTAAAAAATTAAAGATTTAAATGACTTTAGAAATCCAAATAACTTTGGAAGATATAATTTAGAAAATTAATATTAATAATAAAAAATAATAATAATAATAATAATAATAAAATAATAATAATTTTAATAATAATAATGATATTTGATATATAAAAATTTAATATTTTATAATATAATGATATTTAAATTTAATTTTTTTTTTTTTTTATACATAAGATTTATAAATTTGATGAATTTTTTATTATTTTATATTAATTATTAAGATATATTTACATTTTCTTCTTTATATTTGCAAAAAAACATAAGAAAAGTAAATAAAAATAAGAAAATAGTGTTTTTTAATATATAGAAAGAGAAAAAATCAAGAAATAAATAAGATTTATAAATATTAAATATTTTTTTTATTTTATTAAAATTAAAAATAAATATATAAATAAAAAAATAAAAGAAAAATAATAAATAAAAAAATTAAAAATAAAATGTAAAGAAAAACAGCTTTAGAAGAGATAGCAGAAAAAGAATCATCATTCGGAAAAGTATATAAAGTAGCCGGTCCTTTAGTCGTAGCAGAACAAATGACAGGTGCAAAGATGTACGAATTAGTTAAAGTAGGTTGGAACAAGTTAGTAGGAGAAATTATTAAATTAGATGGAGATACAGCTTCAATATAATGCTATGAAGATACTTATGGATTAACAGTAGGAGATCCAGTTATGAGAACAAAAGAACCCTTATCAGTTGAATTAGGTCCAGGAATATTAACTGAGATATTTGATGGGATTCAAAGACCTTTATAAGTAATAGCAGATGTATCTTAAAGTGTATTTATCCCAAGAGGAGCTGATGTACCAGCTTTAGATAGTAAGAAGCTTTGGCATTTTGTTCCAAATAATTAGGTAAGGGTTGGTTCTAAAATAACTGGAGGAGATATTTATGGAACTTGCCATGAAAATAATCTGTTTACAGAACATAGAATTATGGTTCCTCCAGGAAACAAAGGTACAGTATCTTTTATTGCACCAGAAGGTGATTATAATATTCATGAAATAATTTTAGAAACCGAATATGATGGTAAAAAATCAAAATTCTGCATGTCTCATTTTTGGCCTGTAAGAAAGCCTAGACCTGTTCAAGAAAAATTAGCAGGAAATACTCCTCTTTTGACGGGATAAAGAGTTTTGGACAGTCTTTTCCCTTCTGTTTTGGGAGGTACATGTGCCATTCCCGGAGCTTTTGGTTGCGGAAAAACAATGTATTTCTTAAGCCTTGTCTAAATATTCGAATTCAGAAGTCATTATTTATGTAGGATGTGGAGAAAGAGGTAATGAAATGGCTGAAGTACTTAGTGAATTCCCTGAATTAACAACAGTTGTTAAAGGAAAAGAAGAGTCTATTATGTAAAGAACATGTTTAGTTGCAAATACTTCCAATATGCCTGTCGCAGCTAGAGAAGCTTCAATTTATACAGGAATTACCCTTGCAGAATATTTCAGAGATATGGGTTATAATGTAAGTATGATGGCTGATTCAACGTCACGTTGGGCTGAAGCTTTAAGAGAAATTTCCGGTCGTTTAGCTTAAATGCCTGCAGATGCAGGTTATCCTGCTTATTTAGCAAATAAACTTGCTTATTTCTATGAAAGAGCTGGAAGAGTTAGATGTTATGGAAGTCCTGATAGAGAAGGTTCAATCTCTATAGTAGGAGCTGTGTCTCCGCCTGGTGGTGATTTTACAGATCCAGTTACTGTAGCTACATTATCTATAGCATAGGTATTTTGGGGTATAGATAAAAAATTGGCTTAAAGAAAACATTTCCCCAGTGTTAATTGGAATATCTCAACTTCTAATTATGAAAGATAACTTGATCCCTATTTTAGTGATTTTGATCCTGAATTTTCATATTGAGAACATAACTTAAAGAAATTTTACATGAAGAAGCTGAACTTAATGAAATTGTATAATTGGTAGGTAGAGATTCACTTTCTGAAGATTAAAATTATCACTTGAAATTGCTAAAATTATTAGAGAAGATTTCCTTTAATAAGATGCGTTTTCTACTTATGATTATATGTGTCCTTTATACAAAACTGCTGGTATGATGAGATGTATTGTTACTTATTACGACCTTGCAAGAAAAGCTATTATTGAATCTTCTGGAGAAACTAAACTTAATTGGAATTACATCTAACTTGAAACTAAATCTTTATTTACTTAACTCACTTAAATGAAATTTTTGAGCCCTAAATTAAGCAGATAAGAAATTGCTTAATATGTCAATAAATTTGTTGAAGATTCAAATATTGCTTTTAGAAAAATGACTGATAATTGATTTATTGCTATTTTTTATTTTATTTTTTTATAAATTTTATTAATATCTTTTCTTTTACATTTAAAAATTCAAAATAAAAAATGATTATAATAATTGCAATATTTATTTATATTATTTCTTACTTTATTTAAAAATAATATTATTGGATAATATAAAATATTATATAGTATAATATAGTTAATATTTGGATATAAAAATAAATATATTTTTAGTATTAAAAAGTTTTTATTATAAATTATTTTCTCTCAATTTTATAATAAAAATTATATTTAAAAATAAAAATGAAAGAAATAATTAATTGTTAAATTTGTAATTAAAATTAATAAAAATATAAATGTCCTAAATGCCTTACATTATAGTAATAAAATTTAAAAATTAAATTTAATGGTATAAAATAAAAAGTTGCAATTCAGTTTGTTTTAAAACACATAATTGTTAACCTATAAAAAAGCAAAATGATTTATAGTAAAGCGAAGAGGCTTAAATATAACATAAATAAAATTATGTAGAGGATGAAGAGTTAAGGGTACCATTAGTAAAATTACAAATGTTATGTAAATAAATAATTTTATATATATTAATAGTATTTTTAAATACTTTTATTAGAAAAAGTTAAAAAATTAGAAAAATATTAGAGTCCTAAAAATTAAGAGAAACCTTAAAAAAAATTGATAATGCAAAAAGTCGCTTATGGGAATTAAATAATGAATTAAAATATAATAAGCATTTTTCAGACTTTACTGAATTAATTTTAAGTGAAATGGAAATGTTGGATGATAACAAAGAATTAATATGAAATTAAACTTTAAAAAAAAAATCATAAGTTATAATTAATTTAGTATATATAAAATAAATAAACTTATTTTTTTATACTGTAATTTATATTAAAATCAATAATTACCAATGATATTTTAAAAAAATTAATTTCAATAATAAATAATATATTTATATTAGCATTTAATTTTATTATTAATTTATATCTAATAATTTCTTCGTTATTTGTATTTTTTGTATTATTAATGTAAAAAAAATCAGTAAATAAATTTTAATTAATGTTTTTTTTTTCATTCTAACAAAAGTTTAAGAAATCTAATAAAATACTTTTAAATACAAGGACATTAATTTAAAAAAAATAGCAAATAGTTAAAAGTTAAATTGAATATTAAAAAAATTATTATTTATTTTTATTAAAGTAATATTAATATATATTTTTCAATATAAATTTAAAAAATGTAAATAAATTAAATTGTTTTTTTTTTAAATTATAACTAATATAAATTTTATATTATATATACATATATAATATTTAAAAATTTTAGTATTACTTTAATTAATTAGAGATATATAAAATATTATGTTATTTGATATATTTTAAATTGATTATTATAAATAAACTAATTTTTATTTTATAAAAAAACGAATTTTTTTAATAAACTTTAAAACTAATTTCATAAATTATTATTTTAAAAATAATTTATTTAATTTTTATTTTTTAATAAATTAAATGAAATCTTTAAATATATGTTATAATTATATTATTTTATTTAAAATAGAATATCATTTTAATGGATTATATATTTTTAAAAATGCCATGATATTAATTTTATAAGGCTTTTTTAATAAATTGTAGTGATTTTTTATTAATAAAATGTTAATATTATAAAATTCAAATTTTTTATTTAATTTTATTAATGCAAATTTTTTTATGTTACCTATATATTTTAATTATTTAAATTTTATTTTTGTTTTAAAATAATAATAATAAAAAAAAAAGACACAAGTAAAAAAATAAAATAAATCGAAACAATAAAAACTTTTTAAAAATACATATATAAATATACAAATAAATAAAAAAAATATTAATACAATATAAAAAATGGAAGAATATGAGAGTTATTCATTTAATAAAATATAAAATAATATTCAACAATGTCTTAAAATAACAAATAATGAATATATTCCTAACTACAATACACAAAGATTTATAAAGCAAATAGAATATTTATTATAAAGAAATATGCTATAAGATGCTTTGCAATAATTTGTAGATTTTTTTTATACTAATAGTAATTTCCACACAAAATTTGAAGATAGAAACATATTATTTAAACATTCAACAACCCTAATATCTTATTTATTAAGTGGTAAAATAATCCGTAATTAATCAGAAACACAAATAAATACATTATAAAATTGTTGTGAGTAAATAATAAATTAAAATTAAATGTTTTTGATGACATTAAATGAGAAAAACTTATGTCTATAAATAGAAAATATAATATTTAAATAAAGGGTAATATATTTAAATAATTTTGCAATACTAAATTTAAAATAATAAAATTATTCAGTAGTATTTGAAGCATTTAAAACTCTATTAAAAATTTTCTAAAGTGAAAAAGGACAAAATCTATTTCCTTGTATATTAAATAATATAGCTATTATTTAAATTTTAATAGATGAAACAAACATAGCAGAAAATATTCTTGCTAAAAGCATAGAAATGGGTGAATAGAGAGTTTTTCCTTTTGTAAAAAATATAGGAAAATTTTTTTATAATAATAATATAAATGTTATTTAGTTTGAATAAGATTTAACAGTTCTTATATATAGTTATATTTATGCCGAGTTATTAAAAATATAAAAGAACAGAATTTAAGTTAATAATAATAATAATGAATTTTTAGTAAAAAATAATTTCCTTAAAAATGCTTATAATATTAGTAAAAAATTTTTTGGTGAAGAAAGCGCTTTTTCGAAAAAAATAATTAAAATTTAATAAGATATTTTATCAATTTAATCTAAAAATAATTTCGAGTTTACATAAAATTTTTAAAATGTTATAAAAGATATTCTTTTTTAATTTGATATGGAATAAATTTCGTAATTTAAGTAGTTTATCTAATTTAAAAAAATACAGTGAATAAAATTTTTAATATTTCTAATAGCTCAAAACAAAGTATTAGAATATAAACTGAGTCTTTAAATATTAAAAATTATAATTCTGAAACATCAGAAAGATAAAAAACAGGAAACTATTATATAAAGAAAAGACTATTTAAAAAAAAAGAAGAATAAGAAAATAAACAATATAAAAAACAATTACTTGAAGGCGAGATAAATAAATTGAAAGTATAAAATAAATATCTATATATAATTATTTTATTTTTTAATTTGAATATAAATAAAAATAGAGTATTGAATAAAATGTAATGTCAATGCTCAAAAACATTAATACAATAAATAGCTAAATAAAAGAAGAGAAATAAAAAAATAATTAGGATGTATCTTCTTTGACATAAACAATAAACCATTTATTAGAATACTAAAAAAATTCATATGTAAGCATCTAAAAGTAATAAACTTAATAAATAGAAAATTAAATAAAATCAATTCTAGAAGTATCAAATAATATGAATTAAAGCAAAATTGAAGAAGTTAAATAAGTTAAAAAACTAGAAATAAAAAGAACAAATACTATTACAAATCAATTTAATACAATAAAAAACAATAATTTATAATCTAATTTTATCACTATAAAATAAGAAAAATTCAGTAAAGATATTTCTTATACATTAAATTTTATCTTAAATATATAAAATGACAAATAGACATGTAAAATAAAAGTTTTATAGTAAGATAAAGAATTAGCGTAAGAAGCATTAAACATATAGTCATTTTAAATTTTTCTTTCATAAATAAATTATTAATAAATACTTCCTGTTACTTTTTCTGTAGGAATGTGCGAAAATTTATATTATTTCGTTCGTTATTTTATAATTCCTTTTGTTTAGATAAACAATTAATAAGAAGAAAAAATTATTAAACTTATATAAAATCCAATAGGGCTACTAAATAAAGTATATGAAAAAATTGTTTTTGGAATAAAATTCAATATTTTTTTCCATCATATAGAAGGCAATTGGTTTCGATTAATTTTGTGGAAATAATAAAATTAATATTTAAAAATAGATATTGAAATGGATATTGGTAGCTTAAAGAAATTTTTTGATATAAAAGAATATAAGAATTAAGGAGAATACCTTTAAGATGAGATAAATACTTTTATGGAAATAACCGAGGAAAACAATACACTTAAAAATATGAAATAGTAATAAAAAGAAATGGTCCCAAGAAATTTAAATGAAAAAATAATAAATTCATTTAAATAAAACATTAATAATAGCAAAAAATAATATTAATTAAAAAGCTTTAAAATTTTAAATGAATAAAATTTGATGGGAACTCTACTTACTTTTGTTGATGAAATATAAGAATTATTTGATGAAAAAAAATATAATTTAAAAATCTAATTTAAAGTGTTTATTTTATAAAAGTGAAAATATGGTCTATTGCTTAAAAAAAGCAAATATAATTTTCTTTAGATGATGAATAAAATAAAAACGTACAAATTATTCTCAAAAATATATATACTACTTTTGCGCCTGGAGGAGAGAAAATAAAAGCTTAAGGACTAACTACATTTTCTTATGAATAAATATAAAATTTTTATAGTTTAGAATTTGATTAAATTAATTTTGATGAAAAGCAAATTATTTGTAGTCAATTAGTTGAATATTTTACTCTCTCTGTCCATGAAAAAAATGATGAAAATTTACAAAAATAACCAAAAATTTCAAAATCTTAACTTCCTAACCCTATTATTAAATAACCTAAAGTCACAGGAAGTTTCGGAAGGAAATTATATAAAATAAACGGCTTTTTTCTACCTATCACTTATGAAATTGTTGGCTGTGCAAATAAAATGCTGGGGGTTAAAGTAGGATTATATAATACAAAAAATTGCAAAGAATTCGGATTTTTTTTAACTGCTGATGACTTTGGTTGGATATTCGAAAATAAAGTACTAATATAAAACTCTTATCATATGTATTTAGAAGGATTACCCTTAAGCTAATATTTTTTACCACATATTTTTGATTTAATATGTATTCCATTAATTGAAAGGAATTATAATATTTGCTAAAAAGGTGATTATTTTAGTATTGAGTTAAAAAGTGAGAATAATGTAAAAAAATATATATAAAGAATTGAAAATATAGTTTCAGTCGAAAAGGCTATAGAAAATTATAAATATATTTTAAAGTAATTAAAATGACTTTTGTTTAAATAATATTTTTTTATAAGCAAAAAAATTCTTATTAAATTATTTTATTTTTAAATAGTTTTATTTAATTAAATTATTTATATATAAATTAAATAAATATTTATTTTAAGTTTGTAATAATAAATATTTATATTTTTAAAAATTTATTTCATTATTTACATTTATTTTTAATTTTATAAAAAATTTTTGAAGTCATTAAATATTTTTTTTATTTAAAAAAAAAAATTAAATTATATAATTTTAGAATATAAAAATATATTAAAAATTGTTAAAAAATATTACAAAAAATTACAAAATAGTTATAAGATATATTAGAAAAAATATTATAATATTAATAAAAATTTTAGAAAATAATTCAATATTATAATTAATTATTTTATTTTTCTTCTTAAGTTATATACCCTTTTTTTTTTTTTTTTTTTAATAATTTATTATAGATTTTTTCTATTTCATCTTTTCCTTTATTGGTAGTATCATGCATAATAAACTATAAAACAACAATTAAAATAGAAGTAATTATAGCAAAAGTTAACATTGAATATTCAACACCAAAATAATCTTACATATATGGATAAGTGAAAACAGAAGTTAAACTAATTAACCAATAAGCAAAACAAAAAAAGCCAATACCAATAGGAGGTAAAATTTCACTTGGGAAAGCTTTTTTTTAAATAATTAATAATTTATAAAATACTATATATTTTTTTTTACTCCAATGAACTGGGCTTGAGGACATTCCTAGTATAAATTTATATGCTAAAATCATATATTTTTGTAGATAAGTAAGTTAAATCCATCCAAAAATAGAAAAAAGAATTAAAAAAACTGAAGAAAAAAATAATCCTAATATATAAAGTCTTTTCCTACCAAGCCTATTTATAAGAATAATAGCTATAAAAGGTCCAACAATATCTCCTATTGGTATAATAGAAGTGAATAGTTATGCGATTTCCTGATTCTAATTAATTTTAATAATACTATATGAATAAATACTAATAATATTAGTTCCAGAATAACAAAAAGCCATAGTAAAGAAAATAATAAGAATGGTTCTATGTAAATATCTAGGTCTAAACAAATCTCTATATCCAATTAATTTTTAAAACTTATAATATTATTATTAATATAAAAGCAAATCTTCAAATTCCTCCTTTGCAATTTTATTTTGATATAGACTATATATAGTTTCTTTTGCTTTGTTAGAATCATTTTTTGTTATCATATAATATTATGGAGTTTCATTTTTAAAAATTATATGAAATATTAAATTGCTTACAAAGCTTAATATCATAGGTAAACCAATAATTACTTTCCAAAATTAATTATTGCTTTTTATTCCATAATTTAATACAAATGAAATCATCATACCTATTCCGAATTATAAAGAATATATAATTCCTGATATTCCTTTATATTTTTTGCATGCAACTTCTATTGAATATAAAGGAGCAATAGAACTCCACACACCTAAGCAAAGTCCAATTATTATTCTTCCTTTTTTAATATATAAACTTTTATAATAATATTATTTAAATTTACCAAATATTAATGCATATGTTTTTTATATTAATATTATACCTGTGGCGATTATAGCTAAATAATTAAATATTATTAACAATCTTCTTCTCCCATATTTCTATGCCCAATTTCCCGCAAACAAAGAAATTATTGCTGCAATTGCTTATGGTAATGAATTAATTAGAGAATAATATAATTTTTTTTCGTTTTTGTCCCAATCATATATGATTTATATATTCCCAAATAAAATATTAAATAAACCTATATTATATGATATTATAAAATTGAAAAATCCTCCATGAATTATTATAAACCAAAACATGAAAGGTCTTTTAAAGTATTCATGCTTGTTATTATTATTAAACTTTTTATATATTTTTTTAAATATTTTTTATAGATAAATATTAATTATTTACATTTAATGTATTATTGCATATTTATTATAATTACGGATCTATATCTGGCTCATTGTTTTAACTATTATTATTATTTTAAGTCTTCATTATTTAAAATTATATATAACTTGATTATATAATTTTTTTAATTATATTTATTTATGTTTTTAAAAAAGTACTGGGCAAAATTATTTATGTATGGTAAAATTAATTAAAAAAAATTTTAAATAATTTTTGTTTCTAATAATTAAACATTTAATATAATTTTTTTATTTTAAAATATAGATATTGTTTACCATTTATAGTTTCTATATATAATATAAAAACTATTAAGAAATAAATTTTTAATTAAATTATGTTTTTAAAAATTATAAATAGCATATATATAAGCTCTTACTTTATTTAAGCTTTGGTTAAATCCATTAAAAATTAAGTATTAAACAATATCCAAAATAACTCATGAAACTGATAAATATAATACATTTATAAAATTTTATCGCAAAATAAATTATATAATCATTATAAAATTAAATATTTAATATTTTTAAATTATATAAAAAAAACAGCTAAATAAATATAAAAGAAAATATATATCATAATTATATACAGATAGTTATATAAATTAAAAAAATTTATATTTATTAAATAAAATATATTAATTTTTATATAAAATGAATTTTTATGAATCATAATAATGACTATTAAAATGAGTTTTTTTAAGCATACATCTATAAAGTTACGATAAAAATATAAAAAAATATGTAATTATTGCTAAATTTTTATAAAATATTTTATGCTTTTTTTATATTTGCTTAAAATTAATTAAATAATTTTTTACAACCTTTAAAATCTTTTTTATTTAATAATTACTTTAATTATTCAGTATTATTTAAAATTAAATCTTTATTTATTTTTAAATATTTTTATATTTATTTAATATTTTTTTAAATTTATGATTAACTAATTTTTATAATAACTATTCTTTAATTTTATAAATTAAATTTATATTTTATTCATAATATTAAAAGTTTTATATTTACTTTTTTAAACATTTATTTATATATATAAAATAAACTAAATTTAACTAAACTAAACTAAATTAAAATAAACTAAACTAAAATAAACTAAATAGAATTTTTAATTTTATTTATTTTTATAAACTTAATTAAAAAATTGATTTTAGAAATTTACTTTTTAAAATTAATTTAATTGTTTTTATTGAAAATAAATTTTCTAAATTTAATAATTATGTGTATATTTATAATATGAAAAAATAATAAAAATATTTTAAATTATAAAATGATTAATTTAAAAAAAAAATGTAAAACATTTGTTGTTTGTTTAATTAAATATATAAAAAGTATTACATAAAAAATAAAAAGTAATACATCATTTTATTTTTATATTTTTGCCATAATATTTTTATGAATATTATATGTTTATAATTTTTTTTTCAAGTAAAATTATATGATTTATCTTATCTATATTTAAGAAATTATTTTGATAATATAATTAGCTTTTCTTTAAAAGCTTTTTTTTAAAAAATAATGTAATTTAATAAATTAAATAATATTAAATAGATCAAAATTAAATTAAATATTAAGAAAACTATCTCATGAATGAAATTCGAATATATTTTATTAAAACAATATTAGAAATAAGTTATGATGAAGTTTAAGATAAAAACAAAATCAAAAAAATCTATTTATCTCCTGGTCTTACAAATATAAAATTATTAAATTATTTAATTTAAGATTTATTTGATATTTAGGTTAAACATATAAGCAACAAGCTTTAAAAATTAATTTTAATTTAAGAATTCAAATTATTATTAACAAAAGTAAAAGCTTAAAGTAAAAACTCATAACTAAGAATGATATATATTCATAAAATAAATCAATACATATATTTAAATACATTAAGGTTATGTTAATTAGTGATAATTTTGATAGTTAGGCACCTAAAAAGGTGAAATATAAATATAAGCATATAATGAAATTAATTTATCAAAAATAAATGAACTTATTTACAGCTTTTGGAAAATGAGAAGATTAGTAAAATTTTAATCCTTAATGAGTTAGGATTAATGATATAGATTGGGTTATTAACATAAACTTTATAGTCTATTTTCAATAATACAGGTTTGAGTTTTAACTCAAACAAAAATTAAGGAATAAGTTTGTTTATTTACTAGTAGATCATAAATTTAAAGAAGAGATATAAAAAAAATTAATTAAATACATATTAATTCATTTGGTTATTATAAAAAAAGAAAGCACTGTTAATCAAATCAATATAAAATAAGAAATTACCAAAAAAAAAAAGTAATAATTTAAATAGCAATAACGATTCATCATTTATATAAAATTAAATTTTTTGTACCTTTTTTTGGAATTTAAATGACGAAGAAAATTTACCTTCAAACAAATATAAATAATTAGTATAAATGTTTAAAATTATTTATTTTTGATGATATTTAATTTAATATTTCGGCTTTCAAAAGTTATTTAGATAAATTTAATGTAAAATTTATTTTTACAATTAATTAGGAATAATGATTTGAAAAAATAAAAATAAATTTGTAGACCACTTTTTTAATAAATTATTTTTATGGATATCCGAATGCTTTATATGATGGGTCATAAACGATTAAAAAATTTAAATTAATCCTTAATTTCTATTGCAAAATACTCTGGTTATGGAGTAAGCGCGTTAGAATTTCAAAGTTATATTTAGGTTGGAACGAATGATTATTTAATTAAACTTATTGGTATATAAAAATTTTAAAATGCTTTGTAAAAATATCTTTAAAAACTAATTGACATTTTTGCATATATTTAAAACTAATTATATTTTATTAATTGCTGATTTATTTTATTTAATTTTTTGAAAAAAAAGAAAGAAATTTTTAGGTTATTTATGTACATATTTTATACATTCCTAATAAAAAATAATAAATTAACAAATTAATATATTCTTTATCAAATTTAATGTTAAAAACATTTATACATATTTTTTTTTTTAAGTTAAAATTTTATTAAAGAGAAGACTCATTTTTTTCGTTTAAATACAAATAACGAAAATTTTTTAACAAAAACAATAAAAACTGCTTTTTGAGATAAATAATTTAATTTATATAAGACAAAAAAATTATTTTATTTATTATTTTTTTAAAAAAAGTAAACACTTGCTCATATTTATAATATTTTCTTAAACGAAAAATTCATTTTTATCCAGATTTAAAAGTGGTAGCAAAGCCATGAAATCTAAGCTAGCCATTTAATAAATTTTATTAATTGAAGTTTTGACCTGCTGTATTATTAGCTTTTATATTAAACATAGGTTTGTTTACACTTCTTTATAAAATTGAATCTAAAACTTCTTTTTCAGATTATATAACATTACTTGGGTCATAAATTGAGGGGTCGAAATTGCTTCCATATTCCTGAATATTATATTATTTTATCATTTTCATATATGCTTCATCACTTGTTTATGTATCAGTTTCTAGTGGTTTAAATTTTGAATCATAATATATAGAATTGTCTTTTACTTTTTCTGCTTCACCTATGTAATATTTTATTTTTATTGGAATATTTTCATCACTTTACATATATTTTTCTTCTGGCAATGTCTTTAAAGCTTCTAATAAATTTTACTTTTCTTATGTAAGTGTTTCTTCATCTGGAATGTTGAATAATTAATTTGTAGTATATTTTTATTCTTTATCCATTTTTTATATATGTGTATTTTTTTAACGAGGTATAATTAATATTTTTCTTTGATATTTATTGTGTATTTATTATTTTTTTAAAACAATTTTATAAAAAAATTATTTAAATTGTAAAAAATAAATTATATAATATAATTTTTAGAAAATGAATGAAAAGTAAATGAGCTAAAAAATAAATCTTATTTTAAATCCAAAATTTTTAGGATTTTAAATAGATTAAAATGATAATTAAATTAAGTATGATAATGTAATTTTATATTAAATTAATATAAACAATAAAATTATTTTTTAATTTAATAGGAAATATAAAAAGATATTAATTCATTAAATGATTTAGCAATTAAAATAAAAGGTCTGAACATATAAATCAAACAATTTATTTATTTTATTTAAATAAAAAAATATATATAGAAAAGTTAAAATAAAATATTCCTCTAAAAAGCTAATTACAAGGTAAGATTCTTAAAAAAAAAAAAAAAAATCGCAATATTTAATTAAACAAAAAGTCAACCAAGAGTTATAAAAAGATTTTATAATAAACTTAGAATAGGTATTAATTAAAATATTTTATATTAAAAATTTAAATTTATTCTGTTTTTTAAAGTTAAAAAAATAATTTTCGTTTTAAGGTGTAGATAATCTAATGAAAAATCTTCATTTATTTGATCCCAAACTAGCTTAAATAAAATATGAATTATAATAGCAATTATAATAAAAACATATTATTAATTTTTTTAATTAAAGTTAAGAAATAAAATTAGAAAATAACAAAGAATCTAATCATAATATTAATAAAGAAAAAAAAAAAAAAGTATAGTTAAAATGTATAACTTTGTTTAGACATATTTCAGAAAAGTTAGAAATTAATTTTTTTATTAAAATAATTATTTAAATATTTTTATAAGGATGGGAAAATGAAATTTAGCAATTAGAAAACTAAAGTTTAATAAATATTTAAGAATGAGATAATTATATATTTTAATTTTATTATATTTTTATAAAATTTATATCTAAACTATAAATTAAAATATGTTTAGATTCTTAATAAAAATTATGTAATAATTTAAAATCTATTCTTAGATAATATTTTTTTATGATTTTGATAATCAATTTAATTAAAAAATGAATCAATATATTATTATATATATTCAAATTAATTAATTTTTAATAATGATAGTAATAAATTAATATATGTGCAATTATTTAAATAAAATAAAACTTATAAATATGACCTTAAAAAAGAAATAATTAAAATTTTTTATTTATTTATAAACAAAAATTAAATATTTATTTATTATAATTTACTAAAAAAATTTATAAAAAATAAATTGATAAATATTATATTATTATTATATTTTTTTATTTAAATCACTTTTAATGATATTTTTTTATATTAAGAATCTAATCATTAACAATTTTTTCATAAATAACATTAATTTAAGATTATTTTATGTTTTTTTTTTAATTAATATTACTTCTTTCAGTTAAATTTTATATTTATTATTATTATTTTTATTATTAATTTGTTCTTTAAGTCCAAAATCCATATTAATTATCAGCATTATCTGAATTTTATTTATAAATTTTACTTATATTTAATTTGATATCACTTTATTAAAAATTATTTGATGAATTAATACCATTTATTTTCCCAGATAATTTCGATAGATTTTCAGAATTTTATTATTTTTTATGATTAATGTTTGAAAAAACTGGTGATTTAACTTTACATTAATTTATTTATTAAGAAGGATATTAAAAATTTTTGTTAAATAATTTTTTACTAATAATTTATTTTGTTTAATCATAATAACTTTATTATTTTTCATATTATTTTTTGCAGTTACCAGAACAAATTTATTATTAATTAGTAATTTTACTAACAATATTTGAATTTATAATATAAGATTATTTTGTGAAAGCTTATTATTATAACTTTATTTATGCTTTTTATTATTAGTGGTTTATATTATGGTTTAGAATAATCTTATTGTTGTCGTTGTTTTTCTTCTTTTTTTAAACCTTTATTTAATTCATATTAAAATGTTTAAAAAATTTTAATTTAAAGTCATCGTTAGCATTTGCTTTTTTAAGAATACTGGAATTTCTTTAAAAATTAGAATTATTTATTTATTCTGGCGAGTTTAAATAATTATTTTTAGAGTTTATAAAATTTTTATTTTTACTTTATTTTTTATTATTTAATATTTGAGTTTAATTTTTTATAATTTCATTTAAGTTTCCTTTTTAGCTAGTTATCATGATATTTTAATGTGCTTTTGTGTCGTTGCTTTTATATTCTTTTAATTAATATGTAAGTTTATCTAAATTTAACTAAATGTTATGTTTACTTTAAATTTTTCCTTCTTTTATATGCTAAATTTAACCATTTTATATAATAACAGTATTTTTTTATTTCTGAAAATTTGATTAAGTTGGTCTAGGATTAAAATCTCTATCTGTCCATATTCTATCAGGAGATTCAGTTATTTTATTTATTTATTCAAGATTGAGTTTTGTCTTAAATAGGTTTTCTATATTTTCTTTATTTTCTTATTTAATATTTTTTGTAATATTATTTATATTTATTTTTTTATCATTTACTATATAATCTAATTTTTTATTTGAAATATTATTATTATTTTAAATTGAGTCTTTAATTTTATCAATTAATATTTAAGATGAAATTCCGTATTATTATTATTATTATTATTATTATTATTATTAATAAATTTATTTTTATTCTTGAATTTTTAAATTTTTCAATTCCTCTTAATTATTTTTTTCATTCAAATTTTATATATAAATATTAAGATAATTTGGTAAATTTTCATCTATTTCTTTAGAAAACACAATTTATTATATTTTATTTAAGTTTTAACTTGCTTCATTTTATCCGATTTCCTTTAAATTATTTTTCTTATTAGAATTAATTACATTATTTTTTCTTATACAAATATTTGGATTATTTAAAAGTAAGCTTTCTTCAATATCAAAATATGAAGCATTATATAATTATTATTATACTGTTAAATCATCATTTCTATCTAAAAAACTTTATTTAGGTTTATAAACATCATGAACTTCTGAATCATAACTATTATCTATTTTTCCTGTAGTATTTTTATTTAATAGTTTATCATTACTATTTGATATATCTTTTTTATTTATTTAAAGAGAAGTTGAACATGATGAAGATGAAGAAATTTATAAATGACAATTTAAAATGAAATCTTTTTCTTACATATTTTCTATGTTCTATATTTTAAGTTTATTTTAACTTTTTTCTTAATTTTAAATAAATATTTTGGCATGTTTGTAATTTCGTTTATTTATTATTTCATGAGATGATATTATACATAAATTTGGGCGTGTTTGTTTATATTATTTATTATAAAAGTCAAATAATAATTATAAACGGGGACCTGTTTCACTTTATTTGTAAAATCTTTTCAAATATCCAGTGTCATCGTCATAAAATAAATAATCTTTAAAAAGAATTACATGAGATATACTTATATTGGCTAATATTTCTTTTATTCCTTTGGCAAAATAAAAATTAAATTCGTCAAAATATATGTTGTGAAGTCTTTGTTACATTTATTTTTAAATGTTTATTTTATTTATGCATATTAAACAATTCATTATGTTTATTTTAAATTAAATTTTTTATGTATCTTATTCGTTTTCTAATATTTGTTTATTTGTTAAACTATTTATTTCCTGTCCTTTTTATTAAATATATATATTTTGTTTTTTTTTAATTATTTATTCGGAATTTATCTTTTTTTTTGATTTTTTTAAATACTTTTTTCATAACAACTATTACTTCTTTTATTCATATTTTTTAAATTTTTTTTTTAAATAATATATTAAAAAAAATGTTATAATTAAAAATATTATAGAAACATAGTAAATAAAAATCGGTATTTAAAGAAAAAAAAAAATCTTTTAAACAATTAAAAAAAATGAATAATTTAATTATAAATAATAAATATGAATTTAAATATGATTGATATATTTTAATTAATTTGTATTGTAAAATAAAAAAATAAAAAATAAAAATATAATCAAATTGAAAAAATAATAAATATATAATTATAAACATTTTTTATAATCAAAATAATATATATAATAAAAAAATAGTTTTAAAAAATAAAATTTAATTTAAATAGAATTAAAAATTATATTATATTCAAATATATTAAAAGTGTTTATTTCTTATTAAATATGTTTTATTTTTTTTGCTTCTAAAATTATTTTATTTTATTTTCTTAATAACATTTGTAAAATTATTATTTTTAAAATAAAATTTAAATTCTTTAAGTATATCAAAATCATAAATAAAAAGCCAATCACAAAAATCTGGCTAAGAGTTAAGAAGTACCATTTTATTTTTCCTTTTAAAATTTTAATTATTATTAATATCATTTTCATTTTTTTTATTAATATATTCTTATAATATTTAGATAATATTTTCTTCGTTAACTCCTTTTGTTTAGTTTTCTTTTATTTTTTTTATTGAATCATCATTTAAATTATCATCTAATAAGGCATCTTAAAATGTATTCATATGTTAATAAGATTACCTTCTAAATCTTAATTTTGTATTTTTTTTTTGTATGAGTTTTATTTTTCTAATTAAAAAAAGTTTCTTATTGATTATGTATTCTTTTTTTATTCGCAGAAATTATTAATGTTTATATTACTCTTTATTTTTTTATAAAAAGGAGAATCCAAGTCGAAATTAAGAAGATTTTATTCATCATTTTTATTATCTTCGAATTATTAAAAACTTATTATATTTGATGATTAGCATTTAGGAGATATTTCTATTGAATTTGTAAATTATTTTAATAGTCGCCTAAGCTCAGTCTTTGGTTTTATAGATTTAGTAATTTATTCAGTTTCATCATGATCTTCTTCTTCAATACTGATAAGTTTATTATTTTCAATTGGCTGATATTCTTCTAATTAAGAAGTATAATCAGAATCTTCATAATTTTCAGAATATAAAGAAGAAAAATTAGATAAGCTTTGTTATTAGTTTGATTCTATTTTTCCATCTAATTATTTTATTTTAAAAGTATTTTTGAAGAATTATCTATCATTGAGTTCAAAAATGAGTTTATTTTATTCTTATTTGGTAATACCAAATATAGAAGCTCTTAATTATTTTAATCTTAAACTAATATAATCATTTTATTTCAAAGTTTAAAATTCTCTTTGTTTTGACCTTACTTACCATTTTTTTCTTTTTTTATGCTCTAAAGTATGTGTATGCCTTGCAATAATTAACTCCTTTCTTTTTTTATAATGAATAAAATGGCAATTTAATACATTATGATTATATTTTCCACAAGATATGCAAGAAGTATGCTCATTTATATTATAAAGTCTCATTTGATCTTTAATTTATGAATAACTTTCCTTTTTTTAAATAAAAATATTTTAATTTTAATATATTTTTAATAAAACATACAAAATCATTAGGAAAATCCTTAATTATATTCATAAAAGTATTTTATTTTAAGATTAATAAATGAGTAGCTTTTACACATTTAGTGGTAAACTAAGTGGCATATTAAGAGTTAAAAAACGACATTTAACTCAAAAAATCTCCATTTTTTAAAGTATTTAAAAGTTTGTTAAATTTACCAGTTTAAACAAACAAATCAACTTGTCCTTTTTAAATGTAATAAAGATCAGGATTTTCGAAGTTATTTTATTCATATACAATTTCTCCAGGGCCACAAACCTTTTCTTAAAAATGAAGAGAAAGTTCTTTAAGAAAATCTTAAGAAAATGACAATGTAAATATCTTTGATGATTTCAGGATTTTCAAGTAAAAGTCTCTCATTATTTCTTCTCTTAAATTTGAAGGTAAGATATCAAATATCTCTTTTCCTTTTACTGGATTATTTTCATTTTACTATTATAAATAACCTAAATATTTCATTACTCGAACTTAAACATCATTTGTAATCTACCTTGAACGCATATATATAGACATCTCATATTTTTTTTTGTTAAAATCAGCTTCTTTTTATGCTAATTCTTAAAATATGCTACCAATAGTGTTTACAATATAAGCAAAAAGTAAAGACCCAAGTAAAGTCATAAAAATAATAAAAATTTTTTCTGAATTTGCAATAGGTGTAATATCTCCATAACCAACAGTAAACATAGTAATAATAGAAAAATATAAACAATTTATATACTTGGTTATGATGTCTTCATTTTATAATTTATTAACTACAAGCCAAGTATTAGTATAATTATTATTGATTTCTACCATTGAAATTTTATGAAAGATACATCCACAAATATGAGCAACATAAATAAGCATAGATAATAAACTTATTAATGTATAAAAATGAGAAAACCTTTAGTTTATTTAATAGTGTTCGATTAAGTCTTTTTTTAAACTTAAAATTTCAAAAAATTTGAGTCCTATGATTATTTTTAAATAGCTTATGTTAAAATATCTGGATATTAAATAGCATAAAATTATTAAAAAATCAAAAAAAAATTTATTTTTGTAGTATTCTAAAGTTATTTTTGACCTATCTAATTATTTTTAGTCATCTTCATAATATCCAGTATTTTATTAAAACATTATGTTAATTATATATGGTAAAAAGAATAAGTTTGAAGATATATAGCTATTATTTATTCCAAAATCAAAACTTATTTCAAAAGTAACAATAATTATATTTATTAATAAAAATAAGAAAAAAAAAATTTTCCAATAAATTACAATTTTTAACTCAGGATCAAAAATTTTTATTTTTTTAGATAAATGTAAAATTAAATTTTCAAAAATATTCTCTTTTACTTAGTTTGTTTTCTTCTTTTTTTGCTCTGTATAACTGTAAGATAAATCATTTATTAAATCGAAATGTTTGCTTTCTAATTTAACCAGGTTCAAATCGCGAGTTTAATTTCTTATTTTTTAAATAAACTTATTTAAAGTTTATATTGTTTTTGATATTTTCCAATCATATTATTAGCTTTTATCGTTTGTTTTGAAAAACGCACTATTGTCTTTATTTTAAATTGAATTTTATTCCTCATACATTATTTTAGATCTTTTGCGTTTTTTATTTTATTATTATGGATAAATACGTAAATATTATCTTTCGTAAGGCTATCTTGGTTACATTTTTAAATCTTAAAACTCTTGTTTTGGGGTTTTATGCAAATTTTAGGATTATTTTTAAATAGGAAGATTTTTTGGAGAAAAAATTGGTGTTCTTACTTATTTATTTGGAAGATTATCATTATTTTATGTATATACCATTATTTATGGCATTTACTCAGTTATTAAATTTAATTAGTTTTCATTTCTTGTGTTATTATTCTTATCAGATTACTAAGTTAATATATATTAATTTTTATTTATATTCAGTGTGAAGTCCATTTTAATATTATTTTTTAATTTAAATCCGAATATAGAATAAAATAAAAATGTTTTATGTATAAATTTTCTTATTTAATTTTTCAATCTATTTATAATTATATTTTTTTAAAATTAATTAATTTTTTATAACCAGTTTAAATTATATCAAAACAAAAAGTGCATAAAGCAAAAAATTTTTTGTAATTTATTTCTGGATAAATATTATAATAAAAATTTATTTTATATATGTTATAAATATGAGAGAAATATAATAATCAAAGTTATTAAAAATTATATTCAAATTAAAAAAGGATAAAACCTATATATGTTTATAAAATAATATATAATAATACATATAAACTAAATAAATTATTTAAAATATAGGAGTATTTAAAATAAGTTATATAAGAAAATAAAAATATTTAATAAAGATTTAAATGTTAATTGATAAAAAAGAAATATAAGATTGGATAGTTGATGTCAATGATTACAATAAAAAAAGAAGAGAAAGAGGATTTGAAAATCCAAAAGTGAAAATTGTAAGCATACTTGAAATGCAGAAAAAGGAAAAAGAATTTAACCCTATTTTATAATAATTTATAGATCCTTAAAAAGTAAAGCAAATAATAAATATTAACAATAATTAAAATATTATTGTTAAGCATTATATTTTTAAAAATGATAATTACTTTATCCAACTTTTTTTTTTATTAATTTTGTTTTTTAAATTTAAAGGATATATAGGCAACTGAAAAAAATGAATAAAATAAAAAGATTCTTTAATAAAAAAAGAGTGTAAATTATATAATAAAATTTTATGTAATAAAATAAAAAAATTATAAGAAACATTTAGAAAAATATGATAGAAATTATGATATTGTTAATTTAGAAAATATAGCAAATACAACTTTTAAAGAAAAAATAATTCAACCCAAATAAGTTTTATAATAATCACTTAGAGATTTTAATATTGTTAATCATGCTCCAGTTGCTAAATATATGTTTGAGAATGTTAAAATAATAAATTAAGAAAAAGTAATTTATTTTGATAAAAAAAAAATAGATTTTTCATCATAATTTATTTTTTATTATAAAAATTTATTATATATAAATTAAAGCAAGCATTATAACAAGTAAGAAGTTATAAATAAAGAGATTTTAATATTTTAACCAATAAATACAAATAAGATCATGAATAAAAAATGGAAGTAATTTATTTAAATGAATATCTTATTATCAAATAAAAAAAGGAATAATAACAAAATACAATGAAAGTTTTAAAAGAAAAATTCACAAAAACACATAACTATAACTTTTTATTAGGAAAAGCATATGATGAAGATTAAGAATAGTTATATAATTCAAAAGTTGAATAAAAAGTTAAAAAATAACTTTAAAAGTAAATTTAGTAACTACCTCCTTCTATTAGATATAGGTTTTATTTTTAAAAAATAAAAATAAAATTTGAGTTTTATAATAATATATATAGAGAAACAATAATCTTTGATAGAACCAAACCTGTTCCTGAGGAAATAAAACTTATAGATTAATAAAGAGAAAATGCAAAAGTAAGATATAAACTTAGAAATGCAATTGAAAATGAATATCACAAGAGAAATATAGAAATTCATGATAGAAAATAATAAAGAATTAAAAATGGAATGTTTGAATAAAAATATATAGACGAACATAGAAAAGGTTTTTATTCTATCAAATTATTGTTTTAATAAAAAAAGGATTTGATTTAATCACTCTAGAAAAAGTAAATATTCAAGATATAGAAAAAAAAATTAATAAGAAAAGTAATTTATGTTCTTGGGAAAAGATTTTATAAACAAGAAATGAGGTAATATTTAATAAGTTAATTAATATAATGTATATAATATTAATATATATAAGAATATGCTTTAAAAATTAAATAATAAATGAAAAATAAATAACATTTTACTCTAATTATAAATAAATAAGAATTGAAATTTCTAGAAACGAATCGAAAAAAAAAAAGTTAAATAAAATATGTTTTTTTAATTATTAAAAAAAATATATATATAATTCATATTCATTTAAAAATTATAAATTACTAATACAATCAAATAAAAAGTTAAATATATTTAGTTCTCTTTAATAAAATAAAAACAAAAAGAGAATTTTTTTTTTTTAATAAATAAATAATTAATTAATAAAATTAAAAAAAAATTAAGAAATAAAATAAAAATGGGACCAAAAAAAGCTGCTGGTAAAGAACCCGATGTTACAGTTCCTGATGGAAATCCTGCTGCCGGAAGAGATTTATTTGATTAAAATTGCTCATCTTGTCATGCTATTGAAGGCGAATCAACTACAGCCCCAGTTTTAGGAGGTATTATTGGAAGAAAAGCAGGCACAGAAAAATTTGCTTATTCAAAAGCTATGAAAACATCAGGAATTACATGGAGTGATAAATAACTCTTTGTTTTCTTAAGAAATCCTTCTAAGCATGTCTCTGGAACTAAGATGGCTTTTGCAGGACTTGCTGATGAAAAGGATAGAGCTGATTTAATTTCTTATTTGAAAAGTGTTTGAAAGAAAAAATAAAAATGGGATATAAAAAATATATATATAAATCTTTTTATGAAATAAAATAAAAGCATATATATATTTATATAATTTAATATAAAATAAAACTTAAAATTTTATTTTTTTATTTTTTTTAAATGATTTAAAAAAAAAAACTAATTTAAATTTATGAAAATAAATATGTAATTTTTTTAGGTTTTTCTTTTCTTATTTTACTTTATTAATATTGCTATTTTAATTTGTATTTTTAAGTTGATTTATTTTTACTTTATAAAATTTTATTTATGAGAATATAATTAAAAATTATTTTTATTTTAACATGTTATTAAAAAAAATATATATATGTAATATTTAATATAAAGTATTTTTTATAATTTTTATAATTTGATAATAATAAAAATATATAAAATATGTGATATTAATAAATATTTTATAAATTTAATATATTTATTTTAATAGAATTCTAAAAATGTTTTTCATCATTTTTTAGCATGTTCATTTTCCCAATATTCCTTAAGTTTAGGTGAATTTTTATCAGGCACAATAGCTTTTTATCCAGGTTTCCATTTAGCAGGACATACTTCACCATTTTTATCAACATATTAGAAAGCTTAAACAAGCCTAATATATTCATCAACATTTCTTCCTACAGGCAAATCATTAATAGAAATATGTCTAATAATGCCTTTATCATCAATTATAAAAGTAGCTCTATAAGCAGCTCCTTTTTCATGTCCAGATTAGACAAGAACTCCATAATCCGTGCATAATTATTTAGATATATCAGCTAATAAAGGAATATTCATGTTTCCCAAACCTCCTTAATTTCTAGGTGTTTTACACCATTCAGAATGAACAAAATGAGAATCAATAGAACATCCGACTACTTCGCAATTCATTTAACGGAATTTGGGAGCTGATTCTGAAAAATTTATTATTTCTGTTGGACATACAAATGTAAAGTCAAATGGATAGAAAAATAGTAATAAGTATTTCCCTTAGTATTACTTTAAGTTTATTGTCTTTTCACCATTATCCCAAGCTAGAGTTTCAAAATAAGGAGCAGGTTATCCTACAAAAGCTTTACAAGTCATTTTCTATTATATTTTATTTTATTTAGTTTTAATTGAAATGTTATTATATTTTTTAACGCTTATTTTAATTTTTATTTCTATATATTTAATCTTTACTAGAATAAATTATTAGGAAAGTTAGAAATTTAATATTTCTATTTATAAATTTTTTTTGTAAATATATAAAATATATTTTCATAATTTATATTATTGATGATAATTAATTTAGTATTTTTAAAGCAACTTAATAATTTTTTTATTATTTTGTTTGTAAATAAGTTGATAAAAAGTTTCAATTTTTTTTAACTTTTTTTATAAAAGAAAAAAATATTTGTGACATGACATATATGATTTATATTAATTATTATTATATATTTTTAAAATCGAATATTAAATTTTATTGTAAAAAATAAATAACATTTAACTTAAATGATTACGTTTTTTTTTGCTAGTTTTTAATTATAAAAAAAATCATTTATTATTATAAAATTATGGTGAAACTTAAACATAATTATTATCACAAAAACTATCTTTAGTCATTCTAAAAGAGTTATTATTGTTTTCATTACTTTATAAATTTTTCAATTATAAATTTTATGAATTTAATTAGGTTTTATCGTTATAAAAACTTTTTGGTGATAATTATTTTTTTTAAATATTTCCACAAGAATTAATTTAAATGCTGTTTTAAATGCTTTATTAAGAAGGTTATAATTAAGAAAATTGTTACTAAGAAGATTATTAACTTATTTTTAAATCATATCTTTGTACAGCATACTATTATTTATTTTAGTTCTGTTAATTTTTTTGTTATGCTTATTATTTTGGAAATTATGATTATTATTATTTTTAATTTGATTAAAATAAAGTATTTGAAAATACGCATAATCCTCCATTACTACTACCACTATTGTTAAAATTAAAATTTTCTTTGTAATCAGATTCACTATTTGTAAGAATTGATTTCGGAGATAAGTTTTGAGTTTACTAATGAAGAAAAATATTCAAATTATTATTACTAGTATAATTACTTGTATTTGTATTATTTGGATTATTTGTATTATTTGTGTTATTTTTATTATTTGTATTAATATCAAAAGCTTAGTTTTAAATTTATTTTTATAATAATTTAATCCGTTTTCTAAATCTTATATTCTTTAAGTTAAACTTTTATGCAAATATATTTTTTCTTTACTTAACTATTGCATCATTTAATCTTTTGTTTCTTCTCTTAATTGTTAAGATTATAATTTTTTTTCTAGATTCCAATATTATTCTTTCCATTCATTTAATTAAAGTTCATATTTTTCACATTTTTATTTTAAATAGTTAATTTTCCATAAAATTTTATCTTTTAAAGTCATTTTATCAAATAAATTAATATTTTATTACTTTAAATAATGCTCATCTTATTCGTCAATAATTTTTATTTAATTTTTGAATATATTTTCTAAACTTTGTTCTTGTTGAGCTTTTAAAATTTTGTTTTCTTTTATTAATTATTATATTTATTATTATATATTTTCATAATTCTTTATTTTTTATAAATTTTGTAAAGAATCAATTTAATTATTTATTAATTTCTAAAATTTCTATTCTTCATCTGTTTGTATTGAATTCATTAAACTTTCTTCTAATTTCTCCATAACTTATGTACCACTTTTTTTATATTTATCTAGTTCTTCTTATAGTAATTTATGGCTTTATTAACATATCTCAAATCTAAAAAAAATAGTATTTGTAACTAGTAAATTATATATTTAAAAAAAAAATTCTTTTACTTTTATCGCCAATGGATTATTTCTTAAATAAGTTTATCATTTAAAAATAATAAACGCTAAATTTCATTACTTAATTCACTCACTTAATTTGTCATATTACACATTAATTATTTATTTTAAACTCTTTATTAAATTAAAGTTGGCTGTGGTTTATTAAATGGCAAGTTATTAAAGTCTGATTACATTTACAATCTTCTGGCTTAATCAGAAGAATTTGACCGTGGCTAATAACTATTTAAATTTGATGGATATTAAATTTGTTTAATCATTTTAATAAATTATTAATTTTTATTTTTAAAATAAAGAAAATTAAATAAAAATTTACTTTTTTTAAATAAATAGTTTTTTTTTTTATGTATTTAACGAAATTATTCATTTTTTAAATAAAAAAAATATAAATAAAAATAACTTTTTCACTACAAAGATTTAATTAATATGAATATTATTTAGTTTTTTATTCTAATAATTTTATATTAAATAAATTAATATATCTTTTTTATATCTAAACCTTTCAACGATTTCCTAATTACTGTAATTTATTCTTTAATATTATGTATAATTACTTTTTATTTTATTTTATTAATAACAAAAAATATAAAAAATTCGTAGTAATAATAATAATTTAAATTTTATCAATAAAAATGGTCTAAATAACATTATTAAAAATCCATATAATAGTTAAAATTTTAAAATATTAAAGAAAATAAAAAATTGATTTAAACTTAAATTTGTTAGTAAATAAATAATAATAAAATTAAATATTTCTTATTAACATATTTAATTAAAAAAATAATAGCGAATTTTAATTTTATTAATAAAATTTAATACTAAAATAAATTTAAGAAAATTGCATAAATTTATAAATTTTACATTTACATATTAAGTTTATAAAATAAAACACATAAAAATATAACTTAATTAAAAAAAATCAGTTTTATTAAATATTTTTTTATAATTTTTCAATCCATTCATTTCTACTTATGAAATGATCATTTTAAGTTGATTATTATTTATCTTTTTATTAGGAAATATCATCAAATTAGTAATCGCTGTTTTAATTAAGACTATTATTACTAATTACTTAATTTTAAAATAAAATATTTATAATATCATAATTGCTTAAAATAATATTAAGTATTTGTAATTTTTTATTATTAACTATATCTTATATATTTCTTTCATAATTAACTTCCAATGGTAATCCATAAGATAAAGGATTATCTATAAATAAACATATAAAATTATAAAAAATAAAATATAATATAATAATAAAACTTTAGTTAATTGAAGGTTTAAAATCGAAAAAGTTTGGGCTATTAAGTGAAGTTTCAATATAAAAATCAGTATTTTTTTTAAGATCAGTTAATTACATTTAAATAGAACTAATTTAATTAATAATTTTATTTAATAATTTATTATCTTTTGATTAATTTGAAAATTCGTTATTTATATTTTAAGTGATATTACTTCCTTCTTGTTATTTTTTCTACTTAATTTCTTTGACATAATCCTATATTTTTATTTCTTTTCTACACTTTGGACAAAATTAAATAGATTTAGCATAAATAAGTTCTTTCAAACAACTTTTATGGAAAAAATGTCCACATCCAATTTTTTTACCTTGTTTAATTTCTTACAAACAAATTAAACATATATCATCCTAATTAATTAAATCTTCTTATTTAACATCAGGTAATTCATTTAAAAGCTTCAATATTCTAATTAATTTTATAAACAGGCATATATTTTAATACAAAGTCACTATATTCTCAGCAAATTCAGTCAATATTAGAGTATATAAATGTAATATTAATTTTGCATATATTTAAAGAATTAATTTTGTTAATGTTATAAGAAATTCTAATACCATTAAGAAATTATATTTAATTTCTATATGAGAATATGTATATGTTTCGTACAAATGGAATATATACTTTATAAAGGTAAACAATAAGTTTAATGATGTTAATAATATATCTAAAAAAATTAACTTCAATATTTAACTTTATATTCTAAAATGGAATAAATAATAACATATTATAAAATCCAATATAAATAAAATTATATATATTTGTGCTATTTTTAAATGCTTTTTTTTAACTTATACCGTTTCTGTAATTAACTTTTTATAATAACATATAAAAAATAATTTTAATTTTTTTTTTACATATTCAGTTCTTTTTATTAATACTTGATGATATATTATGAATATATATAAAAATGTTATCTTAATAACTGTTTATACTTGGAAAATATTTTTTACATAAAGTATAATAAATAAAGCTAAATCAGGTAATTTTTTTTAAGTTTTTTCAATAATGGACTTTTTTTCATTAAAATTAAAATTTAAATTTTTTTTATTATTATTTATTAAAAGTTTAAATTTTTATTTATTTTTGTTTAATATTAATATAAATTGATAATTACTATTTTTTCGATCTCTCTTATGTTACCAAAAGACAATTTAAAAATAAATAGGACTATAGAAATGCATAAAATAATAATAAAATTCTATAAAACTAAAACATTAAAGAATGATGAACAAAAATACAAAAAGCAAGAAAATATTTAATTATATTATAAGTAATAATTAGCAAGCATCACAGCTACAATCAAGATACTTAAAAAACAATATATTTTAAATATCATTTAAAATTTATTCATAGATAAAAATTATTTAAATTTAAATTATTAATAAATTAGATATTAAAAAAAAAAATCCTAATAAAGTAAAATTAATAATAAAAGAAAATAATATTATTTTTATAATTATAATAATAATTCAATTTTTACTAATAATAAAAAGAAAATAAAAAAATATAAATTAAATATATTAAAATAAAACACATATTTTTAATAAAAAGGAAATAAATAATGGTAAATATATTGTATAAAAATCTATTATCAATCTTATTTATATATAAATATTTAATTTTTAATTGCAGTTTTACAAATGGGACATTCTTATTTTTTTAATTTTGAATAACAATCATAACATAAATTAGAATGCCGACAAGGAGCAAGGATAACACTTTTTCCATTACAGATACAAATACAGCATTAAAAATTATCATCTTGATAAAAATTTTCGATTAATTTATTTTTATTAATTGCGAAAATTTCTAATCTTTTTGAATCATTTAAATTGGCATAAATTTTTCTAAATATCATTACTAAAAAATCAGGAATTTTACATTATATTCCATAAATATTTAAAGTATTTCTTTCTAAGCTAATTAAATAAATACTTCTTAAGAAATAAGATAAAAAAAAGGCCCCAAAACATCCAAATATAAATTTTATTCCTTTGTAATAACAACATAAATTAGAAATTTACTTAATAAAACTTTATTTATTAATCATAATTCTGAAAGGATTGTTCATAAATAATTTTTTTTGTTAAAAATCATATACAACTTTTCCATAAGCAAGCAAAAAGCTCCCATTTTTAATTCCGATTTGCACATTGTCAACTTTTACGACAAATTAAAAAAGCTACTAAAGTGAAGTTGGCAAAAAGAAAAAACAACCAATTAATTAATTCCAAAAGTTTTTAGCAAAGTTAAGTCCTAAATCTTCGTATTTTTATTGAGTAAAATTATAACAATTTTTGTCAAATAAAGTATATTAATTTTTTTCGTTTAAAAATACAGATTACTTGTTCGTATTAAATAAACTCTCCTAAAAATTAAATTTATAGTTTATTTAGCATTCACTATCTTTTTCTGTTAATAAAAAGGATGTAAAAGTATCTAACTTTTTTTCTTTAGTATTTTTTAAATTATTAATGTAATAATTCTTCTTTTTCCATTTCTCGCTCTCGATTTTGTACATAGATTAATTTTAGCTATAGCCTATTTTAAATGTTATATGTTAAATGCAATTATTCTTTTATTATGTTAGTCTATTTTTTGCTAATCCTTCTATTAATATAGCTTCATTTAATATTCTTTAACGTTTTTATGGATTTTTATCATTTATTATGGAATAAATTTCGTTTATGGAATATACCCTTTATTATTCAATTTTTTTTTTTTTTAATGATAATGGTTTTATTGAAGTTTAATCTATATAATATGAAAATCCGAAAAAAAGAGATGACAAAAACAAGCTTTTACCTAAATAATTATCATTTTCCATTTTTTAATTGATTTTTTTAGTTTATATTGTATTTGTAATTAAAGAATTAATTAAATAATTTTTAATAATAGATACGATATATACATATATTATTTAATTTTAATAATAAAATTATAAATATTTATTAATGTTTTATCTTTATTGCTTTTATATTAGATATAATTAATTTTTTGTTAAAAAAGAATATATATAACAAAAGGAATTATAATTTTTATTTTTGATTTTCGTATAAAAATAAAAATATATAACATTAAATATAAAAACAACAATATCAAATGTAATTTATTTTTAATTAAGTATCAAAATTAATTTAATAATATAGATATATAAAATAAAAAAACAAAAAAATTAATAATTAAAATTATTTAAATATAATTTGATAATTTTTAGCAACTTAAAATAATAAGATAAAAATTAATTTTCATTAATTTTATGAAACAAGTAACTGTCCATTTTTCAAAAATTCATGTTAATTAATTTAATATATAATTTTTCCTCTTAAAATTGTCATAACAACATTTCCATAAAGTTTTTAACTATCAAAAACATGCATTTTTTTATATTTATAATTTTAATCAATTTAAATTGTTTCAGATTTAAATGGATCCCAAATAACTAAATCAGCATGCTTACCTTTTTAAATATATCCTTTTTAATTATCAATATTAACAATTTTAGCAGGTTTATTACATAAACATCTAATTATTCTTTTAAATATTTTATTAATTTATTCTTTTTTTTTTTCTTAACAATCATTTTCTATTTTATCTTTTTATATTTTTTGAAATTGTTTGAATAAAGAACTCCATATAGCTTATAATGTATAACCTGCTGTACATATTCCGCTAAAAGCCCTTCTAAAATCTCCTTCTTATAAAGATTTATATTTTTCAGGTACTGGAAAATGATAACTACTTACAGTATCTATCATTTTTAAATTAAATCCGTTTAAAAGTAGATTTTTATTTTCGTTAGAAGCAATAGGAGGCTCACATTTAAATTTTGTATTTCCATTTTTTATTTTATTTGAATCAAAATATAAATATATACTTGATGTATCGGAATATAGATGTATATTTTTATTAATCCTTTTTAAATCATTTTTATAGTTTTCTATGCGATAAATACTATTTGAATTTGCTATATTCTTTTTTTTGTTATAAATATATATTTATATATTATTTAATTTTATAAACCTAAAACAAAATTCTAATTTTTTTATTATCTAAATTTATTTATGTGCATTTTAAACATCTTTAAATTATTTCGGAAACATATGTAATACCAAAGTATTCCCAAAAAGGTGGTCTGAAAGCTAAAAAAGTTAAATAATCTTAATTAAATTTATTCTTTTTATTAAACTTTTCAACTTATAAATTTTCTTACTGATGAATTAGTTAATCTTCATTAACAATCTGTTATGATTTAATATTAATTAGATTTTGATATTTACTTGGGTTTTTTATAGTTAAAGTTGAATTATATTATAATCCAAGTTAAGATTATCTCCTTTACATTAATTTTACAGAATTTATATTCAATTTTATATTATGTGTATCAAAAGAAGATCTTTTAATATCACTACTTGTCATTTTATTTATCTATTATTATATTTTATCTACTTATGAGCATGAGAATTTAAATCTAGGAATTTTAATTTGTATATAATTATCTTCATTTGATCCTCCACTCTTTTCTTCTATTTTATTAAGGCTAATTTCATCGATTTTATTAAAATTAATTTCATCTATTTTACTTAGACTTAAAACTCTTTAGGTATCTTCTTTTTCTTAAAATGATAAAACACATTTGGAAGAATTCATTTATTTATGAATATTTTTAAAACTTTAATCTGATGATAAATCAGAACTTGATTTTTATGATTATATTATTTTTTCTTAATTATTATTAATTTCTTTTTTATTTTTTATTATTTTTTTAAATTTTTATTTTTACCATTTTCGTTTTCTTCTAAATTATATGTCTATTTTTCAGCTCTTGAAATAAAATAGTCTTATGATTCTTAGGAACATTTTTTACTTAAATATCCGTAGGTATTTTTAAGTATCTATCTTCTTTATTAATATTATAATGAACTTTTCTTTTTATTTTTTATACTGTCTTTTTATCCTTCACTCTTTACCATGTTATATTATTCCTTATCTTATTTTTAATAGTAATTTGGTTGTTCTGAAAAAGTATCTTCAAATTCTTATAAATGAATTGTTTCTTTAATCATGTTATTTATCTTTTAATTTAAAATATGTTTTTTTTTTTATATTATATATATAAATATATATATATATATATATATTAATATATATATATATATTATAATAATATATTTTATATCAATTTATATACAGTCATATCTTAAATAAATTATTCTTTTTCAAATCTATCATTAATTTTATTTTATCTTTAAGTTTCTCCTTATTATGCATCTCCTTCCATTCTTTTTAATTCTAAATTTTGATTATTTCTCATTTCTATATTTTATTTTCGTAATGGAGAAGTAATGGTTAATTCTTTTCCTCCACTCAAAATACAATGAAAGCTAAGAAAAATATTTTAAAATTTATCAATTTTAGATAAATAAATTAAAATTTTTTCAAATATTTAATATAACTAGTTTTTATTACAAACATAATTTATATTATTTTGTACAGGACATGTTAAGTATAATTTGAATCCTAAAATACCTTCTTCTTTTTCTTATATTTGATTAAATTACTCTAAGTTATCAATATTTAAATTTGCTATAAAATAATAATCTATAAAAGACTTATTTTTTATTTTTTCTTTCTTTTTTTGTATTTATAATATTTCATTATTTATATCTTCTTCTTATTACATTAGTGACTATATACCTATTGTTGTTATCCCTCCTTTTGCAAATAAATATGTCGTTTATTCTATTTCTTCCCATTGTGTATTTATATGTAAATGTACGTTTGTATCAATTAAACCTGGAAAAATATATAAATCGCCAAAATCTTTTAGAAGTGGATAATCATTTAGTAAATTTTATATTTAATTTTCTTTTTCTAATTCTATAATATCATATATTAATTCATCTTTAATAAATATTTATGCTGGCTAAAATAATTCAGTATCTTCTATCCATATATTATTGCTTTTTATTGAATAACAAATATTCATTTTAATTATTATTAATTTATATATTTTTTATTTTAATGGAAATTCTTTATTTATTATTATTTTTATTATATAATAAAAATTAGTTTTGAAAATTATTTTAAAATAAAATGTAAAAATATAAATAAACTTTTAATTGTATCTATATTTTTGTTGATTATATATAAATTGCAATAATTAAAAATATATAAAACTTTAAAAAAAAAAATCAAATAATTTACAATTATTATTTGTTATAAAAAATATAAGAATAGAATATAAATCATAATAAAAATTCTAAAGTAATTTAATAAATAAATTTTTGTTAAAATATTATTTATTCATCTTTTTAATACGAAAATTATTTTTTCTAATGATTTTTTTTTAAATTTATATATTGAAATAAAGTAATTTTGATATTTTGATTATATTTTTTTTTACTAGAAACTTATATAAAATATTCTAAATTCAGATTAGTAAAAAATAAGGGATAAAAAATGTAAAGATTTAAAAATATAATAAATGTAGCTGAAAAACCATCAGTAGCAAAAGAAGTAACGAAAATACTTAGTAAAGGTAGACATTCAAATATTTAAAGTGAATCGAAATTTAATCCAATATATAAATTTAATTATTAATTATATTAGCAACCGGTTAATATGTTATTTACATCAGTTACGGGTAATTAAATTTATGTCTTTTATATTTATAAAAAAAATTAAAGGACATATCATTTAAACAAAATTTGATGACAAATTTAAAAATTGGACTTAAGTAAATCCTCAAATATTACTAGATCCAAATACAGAAATTTTAAGATTTATAGCAGAAGATAAGAAAAAAATAGAAGAAAATCTTAAAATAATCTCACGGGATGCAGATACACTTATTTTATGGTTAGATTGTGATAGAGAAGGAGAAGCAATAGCATATGAAGTAATTTTTTCTAACTAAAAATAAAATAAAATATTAATTTAGGTTATTGATATTTGTTAATCTATTAATAGAAATTTATAAATAAAAAGAGCTTAATTTTCTTCTTTAGATTATTAAAATATTAATCGTGCAATAAATAATTTAAGAGAACCAAAAAAAGAATTAAATGATGCTGTTTAAGCACGAATAGAAATTGATTTAAGAATCGGGGCTGCATTTACACGCTTTTAAACAATAAATTTATAAAACAAATTTTAATCCTTAAAGTAAAGCAAAGAAATAATAAGGTTTTTTTATTTTGTTTTTAAAAAAAAAAAAACTTATTATTAATTTGAAAAAAAGCTATGGACCTTGTTAATTTCCAACTTTAGGGTTTGTTGTTGAAAGATACAATCAAATTTAATTATTTAAAGAAGAAAAATTTTGGTATATATAAGGGAGTTTTACATGGAATGAAGGCTAATAATAATATATTTGTGACCTAAAATGGGAAAGAGTAAGATTATATGATTAAGAAGTAGCATCTTTATTTTATATATAATGTACTCATGATGAAAGAAATTAATTCAACCCAAAAGGGATAGTAGTTAAAAAAATAGAAAAAGAAACAAAAAATAAAAACCTTATCCATTAACTACAGTTAATTTAACAAAATAAGGTAACTTATATTTTAATAAAATAAAAAATAAAATAGGTTGCGCATTATTAAGAATGGGTTCTGAAAAAATAATGTAAATAGCCGAACATTTATATTAGAATGGCTATATAAGTTATCCAAGGACTGAAACAAATAAATATCCTCCTGGAATGTCAAACGATATATTAAAATAGTTAGTATAATTATAAAAAGAGTCATAAGATTGGGGATTTATTGCATCTAAAATCGAAGAAAACTTTTAAAGACCAAAATAAGGAAATTAAACAGATGAAGCCCATCCTCCGATTCACCCAATTAAACTTGCTTAAAGAAACGAATTAAAGCCTGAAGAATGGAAAGTATATGAATTTATAACTCGTCATTATCTTGCTACATGCAGTGAAGATGCCATAGGAGCTAAAACTGAAATAGATATACTATTTAATTAAGAGAAGTTTACTATTTCAGGATTAGCGATAAAATCTCGTAATTACTTAGATGTATGGGTTTACGAAAAATGGGAAAATTCAATTGTACCTAATTTCTTGAAAGAAAATGATGTTTTAATTCCTTAAAAAATAGAACTTTTGGAAGGCAAAACAACGGCACCAAAACTCCTTTCTGAGTCAGAATTAATTGATAAAATGAATAAAAATGGAATTGGAACTGACGCAACAATGCATGATCATATAAAGACTATTTAAGATAGAAATTATGCAACCAAATAGAATTTTATGTTTACTCCAACTTTATTGGGAAGAGCTTTATGTAACGCATATGAATAGTTAGGACTTACTTTAAGTAAGCCTGATTTAAGGGCTAAAATGGAAAAGAAAATGACTGCTGTAGCTGAAGGAGTACTTTCCAAAGAAATAATTATTTAAGAAATTATGAGTGAAATTTAAATAATTTTTCAAACTGTAATTGACAATAAGTAAAAATTTTTACAATTAATTTCTTAGTAGCTAAATGAATAACAAACTTCTCCTCTTTAATAATAAATAGGGACAACCTGTGGAACTTGTAACAATAATATGGAATTACAAGTTGAAAATTAAACAAGATAAATGGCTTGTTCTACATGTAATTCTTCATATAATTTACCGAAAAATGGACTTGTTATTTTTTAAGATTTTTGCTGTCCTGTTTGTAGTTTCTAAATTGTCTAAATTTAAAATCCAGAAAAAAATTCTTCTTATACTTTATGTCCTTATTGTTATAACAATCCTCCAAATAATGAAAATAATAATACCGAATTATTAAATATGGCTTGCTATAAATGCCCTAATCTATAATGTAAAATGTCTTCGGCATCAAAAAATTAACCTTTATTCAAATGTACATATTGTGTTGATGGAATTGCTATAATAAAACAAAAAAAAATAGATTAAAAACCTTTTGTTTCTTGTAGCTCTTTCCCTTAATGCGAGTCTTCAATTTTCTTTACAAGTGATATTAAAAACGCAACCCCTACTTAGGAAAAATGTCAAAAATGCAATAATAATTTAGTATCTCTAGAATTTGAGATTAATGAATAATATGATAATTTATATGGAAAAAGTATTATTTGTTTATATCCTGGTTGCGATCCGAATTTAATAAACGCAGGATTTACATACAAAAACAAAAAGAGCTTAGCATCATAATAATAAAATTAGTAATAATAATATTAACAACCTAATAATCAATATTAATAAAGAACTAATAATTTAACAGACATTGAATGCTATATTTGTAAACAAAAAGGACATTTAGCAACAACTTGCCCTAAAAAAAATAATAACTAAGTAAAAAATAAAAATAATAATAATAATAATAATAATAATAATAATAATAATAATAATAATAATTTTAATAATAATTATACAAATAAAGATGTTGTTTGTTTTTTATGCAAGCAAAAAGGACATATAGCTACTAATTGTCTTTCTAAAAATAATGGATAAAATAGATAAATTTAAAATAGCTTCTAAAATTTTAATGAAAAATCTTAAAATAATTAAAGTAGATATAATTTTAATGATAAATAAACAGAAGATCATGATATTGAGAATGAAAATCAAACTAAATTAAAGAGAATGTATTATACATGTTTGAATTGTAATTAAAAAGGTAATTTTTTTTTTTTAAATGTTAGTAAATTGTATTTTTTTTTTAGGCCATTTAACAAGCGAGTGTTCTTAAAAAAATAAATAATTCTAAAATTAATAAAATTAGCAATAGTAATAAAAATAATAACAAAAGCCTTTATAATATTAATAATAATAATTTAATTAATAATAATAAAAATAACAATATTAATAATAAAATTAAAAAAATTAAGAGAATGAATAATAGTAAAACTAAAATTAAAAGTAAAAGAGACAAAATAATCCATGCGCTTAATGTGGAGCGTTAAGGCATACTAAAAATAGCACTTGCCCTAGTCGAAAGTAATGATTTATTATGATAAGTTGCAAAAGTTGATAATAAAATTTACTATTTTTATATATAATCAAAATTTGAATTTATATATTTTTATTTTAAAGTATTTTCATTTCATAATTTTATAATTTTGCTTTAAAATACAAAAATAAAAAATTTTAGGCTTTTATATATTATACTATATATTTTATAACCTATTTTTAATAAATATAATTTGTTTATAATTTTGATAAAATAAATGAATGTTAACTTTTTACTCTTTAAAATTAAATATTTTTAACCAAGAAAATCGGAATTATTAATAATTAATTAAAATTACTTTAATATTATTAACTTTCTTATCAAATTTTAAAACAAACATTACATTACATAAAATATTTATTTTGCTAATAAAGTTGTATATAAATTAATAACAAAAAAAACACATAATTTAATATTTTATGTAATAAAATTTAATCATATTATTTTAATTAGACTTTAAGTTTAAATAATTGATAAAAAATATATTTATATAATGTTGTATTTAAAAAAAATATATTAGAACTAAAATATTTAAGATACATATTTATATGTATTTGATATAAAAAAATAAAAAAAATAAAAAATAAAAAATAAAAAAAATGTTTATTTTAAAAAGCAAATAAATATCATGTTTATATTCTAGATTATTAAAAACATTTAAAATTACAAATTATTCAGTTAGACCATCAGAAGTATAATTAAATATATAAGAATCTGTTAATCAGATACCAAAATTAATTAGAAAGCCAGATGATTTATTATTAAAATAATGGTGGTCTTAGACACGTAAAAATAAAAAAATGTATAAAAAATTAACAAAAAATTAATAAAAGCTTTTGATTAATCAATTGCCTTAAAAGTACCAATATATAAATTTATATCAGAACCAGGATAAGGATATATTGGCAAAACAGTTGGTAAACTAAAAATAATAATAAATAAAAAAATAAAAATAAAAAAAAAGAATTAGATTAATCAATTTTCAATGTTCCATTAAGAAGAGATTTTGTGCATTCATATTTTATTTGGAGATAAAAAAGAGATAAAATATAAACTCATATATGTAGAAATAAAGCTACTACAAGAGGTTCGGGTATAAAGCCTTAAGCTTAAAAAGGAACTGGTAAAGCTCGTTAGGGAAATAAGGTTCTTTAATTAAAAATTGAAATTTATTGATTTTATTTTTTTAAATAAAATAAAAAGAGATCACCTCATTTAAAAAAAGGTGGTAAGGCTTTTGGACCTAGACCTAGAATTTTGAGATAATCATTGAATAAAAAAGTTAGGCTTTAAGGTTTAGAAAAAACTATTTTTATTTTTATTATATTTAAAAAAAAAAATTAAATAAAAATTAGCTTTAAAAGTAATGCTAAGTGCAAAATTAGCTGAAGGAAAATTAAGAATTATAGAATCTGAAGCTGTAAATGAACCCAAAACTAGATCTATAGCAAAATAATTAAATAAAATTGATCCGTATTCAAGAATTCTTATTATTCATGGTTATAAACCTGATAGAAACTTCGAGTTGGCTCATAGAACTATTAAAAAAATAGATTCAGCTCCACCAGATGTAAAAAAAAAAAAATTGTAAAAACATATGATAATAACCATAATATAATAGCAAGTAAGTGTGTAGTAATTACTTTAAAATGATAGAATTTTCATTACATTAGAAGGGCTAAGATAATTAACATAAGAGTTGACAGATAGAACTTTCAGATAATTCAGATTGAGACACGTTGAAAGAGGTATTTTACCAAGTGAATAAGAAAAAATAAAGTTATTCCCTATAGAAAATCAAGAATAAGAAACAAAATATACTTACGATTCTTCCAAACCTTTATAATTCAAATTTAAAATATTATAAGATTATTATTAATAATATGAAAAACTTAAAAACTCAGGAGAAATTTAGAAATTTATTGAAAAAAAATGAAAAAAAAAATCGAATATCTAATTATATTTATGCAAATATCAATATATTTAATAAATTTGATTTTTTTTTATAAACTTTTATGTTTTTTTTAAAAAATTTTTTTTTTTGTTAATAATAAAGTGATATTTAAATTTTTATTTAAGAATAATATCATTAAAAAATTTAATAATAATAATGTTATTATAAAATATTTTTATTTTTTAAACATTTAATTGAAAATATACATTTTTATATTATTTTATAAATTAAATTAAATTTTTTACATTTTATCATATATTTATCTATTAAAATAGACATTTTATTATTTTATTTTAATATTTCTTCTCATCAATCTTATTTATTAATAATAAAAAAATTATTACCAATAATAATTTAATTTTAGAAGAATAAAATATTTAAATTTATAATATAATAAATAATTTTAATAAAATAAAATAAATAAATATTTTTGTCGTAAAAACTAATTTTACATATTTTATTAATAATATTTTATTTATAAATTTTATTTCTATACATGAAAATATTGAAAATAATTTAAATTTTCTTTAATATATAAAAATTTCTTATATATTAAATTAAAAAATATTATGTTAATCTTTTAATTTAAATTAAACTTATTAATTATAAATAATTAAATTTTATGTCTTTTTATTGATAATTATAATAAAAATTAATAACATTTTCGTGTAGCCAAATTTCCAATTTTATGAAATTTATTAAAATGATAAAATATTTTTATATTTTCAATCTTTCATTTTTATTTTATAGTTTAAAGCTTAAAGAAATTATTCTTTTTCAGCATAAAATTAAAATAAATCAATAGTTTAAGAAACTCAAAATAAAATATTATTTATCAAAATTAAAAATAGTGTTTTTAGGAATAATTTTTTTTTTATATACTTTTATTTTATTAAATGTTAAAATCAATATTTATAAATATATAAATAAAATAATATATAGCTGTTATTAATAAAAATCAACAGATGAAAAAATAAAATTTATTATAAAATAAAAAATCAATAAATACAAATTGTAAAAAAAATTAACAAAATATATATATATTAAAAAGAATAAAATAAATAAAAAATAAAAACATTAAATAATAATTAAAAATATAAAATGGAATCATATTAAGATTCAAATTGCTTACTTCATCCGAAATTTTAAGAAAATTAATAAAACATGGAAATAGTTGAACAATATTATAATTAGTAAGCACAATCTGCATTCTATTTATAACCATAAATTCAATCATATAACTCAATTTAATAGCAATTACCACACACATCTTTATTTTCTAATACTAATTTATCCACAAATACCAGTTAAAAGCAAAAAAAGTAATAAAATGACCGCTTTATACCAAATAAAATACAATCAAATTTATATGATCTATATATATAACAGTAACTATCAAAGCAAAAGGAAGAAAATCAAAATTAATTGTAATAATAACCGAATACGAATCCAAGAGATGAACAAAATTCACAATTATATTCTAATTTATTGTAATCAACAATATTAGGATAATCTCCTGAGCAAATAATAAACCAAAATTAGAACAAAATATTAAAAGACCATAATATGTCCAATTATTATTTAACATAAGAATATTTGCAACATTAAAATTGCTAAAAACTATTAAATTTTAGTTCCAAAAAGGTACCTTTAAATGACCCTCTGAATTCTATTTCTGATTCTTGTAGAAATTTCGAAACATAAAAAAGAAGAATACTTAAATAACCTTATAAAATTTTAGATTCTCCCAGTCTTTAAGATGATTTTTACTTAAACCTCCTTGATTGGTCTCCTTTGAATTATTTAGCTGTTGGACTCAAAAATTAGGTCTTTGTTTGGTCCGGTTGTAATTCGAATATATCCTCTTTATGTGAATACGAATAGTTTAATATTGTAAGTTCTGTCGCTTGGAGTTAAAGAAGTAATCATATTGCAATTGGAGATTCATTGGGAGTTATAAGAATATATGATGTTGTTAAAAGAAAAATGATAAAGTCTATAAAAGGTCATTAAGCAAGAATCGGAAGCATTGCTTGGAATGGATCACTTTTAGCATCAGGATCTAGAGATAGAAATATATTGGTTAGAGATATTAGAGATTATGATAAATCTGTTTAAAAATATTATGGACATAAATAAGTAAAAAAAATTCATAAAATTATATATATAATCTTATATTTTATTTATAAAATTATAAAAAGGAAATATGTGGATTGAAATGGTCTTTTGATGAAAATATATTAGCTTCAGGAGGAAATGATAATATGTTATTTTTATGGAGTTTAAAAAATAAAGGAGAACTAGCACGTTTACCTTAACATACTGCAGCTGTAAAAGCATTAGGCTTTTCTCCACATTAACATAATATTTTGGCTAGTGGAGGAGGTACAGCTGATAGATGCATAAGATTTTGGAATACTCAAACACTTAAATAAATTGATTGTTTAGATACAGGATCTTAGGTGTGTAATTTGATGTTTTCAAAAAATAATAATGAGATAGTATCTACTCATGGATATAGCTTGAATTAAATTATTGTTTGGAAATATCCTTCTATGAAAAAAATATAGACGCTTACTGGGCATACTTAAAGGGTGCTTTATTTGGCGATGAGCCCTTGCGGATAAAATATTGTCACTGGAGCAGGTGATGAAACTTTAAGGTTTTGGAATATTTTCCCTAGTTATAAAAATAGAAGCAATATATTAGGGTCGACGTGTATATTTCCTGCTTCTATAGACTTAAGATGATAAAAATATTTTTTTTAATTTATTTATACATTCATTTGCTCACTTTTGATTTCACATCTATTATTTTAAAGTAATTTACAAATAAATTATAATATAAATTTTTATATAATATGTATTATTTATTTTTATTTTTAAGTATTTTTTTTTTAATGTT
Source organism: Ichthyophthirius multifiliis (assembly GCF_000220395.1). NCBI lineage: Eukaryota > Ciliophora > Oligohymenophorea > Hymenostomatida > Ichthyophthirius > Ichthyophthirius multifiliis. The sequence continues at coordinate 58,723 of NW_004086450.1, forward strand.
TTATAATTTTATAAAAAGAATTCTTAAAATAAATTTATAATATATATATATTAAAAAAATAGTAAATTAAAGATAATATTCTAAAATTAATTAAAATATATAATTAATAAATATTATATCATAACTTATGTATTTTATAATAAAGCAAAAATAAAATTCTCTTCAAAATTAAATAAATTTCATCTAAACTTAAAAAGAATCAAAATATTATGATTGAGTTTTTATTAATATTTATAAAAATAAATACTAAACACATATAAAATATGAAATGAAATTTGTAGAATTTTATTAATGAAAAATATTTTTTAAATAAAAAATAAAATAAAATGTAATTATATCTATAATAAGAAATAATAAAATGGAAAAAAAAAAAAAAATTATTAGGTTAAATATATTAGATTTAAATAAAATAAATACTTTGAGAAATATTAATTTATAAATAAAAATAAAAAATTTAAAATAAAAAAATATCATATTAGTAAGAAAAAAAAAATGAAGATAAATATACAATGTAAAGATAAAAAATATTATCTTAAGATATTAAAAAAAAATATAGATGATATATTATATATATATATATATATATATATATATTTATTTTTATATTTATATTTATATTTATATTTATATTTATTTTTATATTTAATTTATAATTATTATCTTTATATTTTTTTTTTATTTTTACTTTTTCATTTTTATTCAAGAAATATAATTTTTAAGATTATAAATTTATAAAATATTTTATATTATATCAATTTTACTAACATATTTATTGTAAATATATAGATTATATAACAATTAATTTACAAAAACATTAATATACTTTATTTAGTATTTGAATTAGTTTTAAAATTTTTAAATATTTGTAACTTTATTTGCCTTCATTTTTTAAAATTCTTAAATTATATAATTATATCTCTTAAATATGAATATTAATATGATTTTTTACTAAGATTATATAAAGTACAATATTTTTAAATATATGAATATTATATTTAATATATTTAGAGCAAAAATATTTCAAATTTATTCTTAAATTTATTTTAATATATAATACAATAATATATTTATTTTATTTTTATATAATAAATTAAAATTTTACTATAATAATTATCAAAATATTCTATATTATTTTATTATATATTTATAATTTATAAATATATATCTATAATTTATTATATTTATAATATCTTAAAAAAAATATCTATTTGCCTTTAATTTTACTGTATTTTATTAAATTAATTAATATTTATTATAAATTATAGTATTTTATAATTTATATAAATTAAAAATTTTATATAATATTTTTTAAGAATGATTGGGATTTTACTAAATTTTTGCATTTGTATAAATATCTGTTTTATAAAAAATAAATTATATATAATATAAAACCAGTATAAATTTAATATTAGTAATCATAAAAACGAAATAATAATTATTAATATATCATATAAATGTTTCAAAAAAATAATTATTATTAAATTATATTAATAATATAACTATTAATAATATTAAGAATAATATGTAAGTTTATAAAATTATGATAGTCTATTAAATAGTATAATTCAACAAAAAGATATTAAAAATATATAAATTTTGAATGCATTCATTACTCTGTTTTTTTTAGCTAATTTAGTTTTGAATATATTGTCAAAAACAATATTTGTGGGCTTTTTTATGATAATAATTATGTTAATATGTCTCTTATATAGATAAAGACTTATTTTGATTACATAACTATATTTTATCTAAAATAAAGTAGAAAAAAATTGAATAAACCTAAATTGGCAAACCTAAATTATTTAAGAAAATTAACAATTTTTACAATAAATAGGTATTTGCAAAATATATTAAATTTATTTAAATATGAATAAAAATAATGCTTTGAATTAAATTTTTTAATTTAATAAAGATAGAAATAAATAATAAAAATTGATGGGGAGATTAAATAACTAATGAAGTTAACTTTAAAAAACTTGGCAAATTCATATTTCTATATAGATTTAAAACTATATCGTCTAGTAATATATTTATAACAAATATAAATTTTAAACTATGTTTTTTCAATTTTTTTTTTATTTTTCTATTAATTAAAAAGTTCTAATTAATATTTTTTCATAAAAATATATAAATTTCATAAATCTATTATCCAATAAATATATATAAAAAATATAAATTAGTTTTTTAATATTTATTGATAATTAATTAAGTTGTATATCATTTTTAATTTTATTATATTTAATCAAAATTTTTGCTTTCTTTTTAATTATGCTTAGTAATTTAATAGTAAGGAAATGATTAAAATTGCATAGAAGGAAGTTATTATTATTAAAGTATACTAATATTTTATTGCTAGAATTATTGATTCTATTATTAATTAAATAAGGAGCCATATTGCTAATATTAGAAATTTGTATTTTGTACTATTTAATCAAATTAATTAAATTTACTTTCATTATTATTTACAGAGAAAATTATACTGAATTATTTAAATTTATTAATTTAATATATTTGAAAGCTATTATTTGTTTTAAAATTCGTTAATAGAATTGCATATATCAAATGTCTATTTTACTTAATTGTCTTAATTTTGAAATTATATTTTTTATAAATTATGAAAATATTCAATTAATTACTAACTATTCTTTTATTGATCTCCTTATTAATTTTCATTATTATTTTTTAAAATTTTGTTAACATTTAAAATTATTTTGTTAATATCATTATTTATATTATTATCTTTTTAAATTTTATGGTTTTTAATATTATTATGAGCTTAATTATTATATTTTTCGTTGCCATAGTTTGTGTTTTCAGAATTTTTATTATGTTAACTTTTATTATCATCATTTTTATTGTTATAAGGGCGAGAAATTTCGATTATTGTATCAACTAAATGATTATAATCCTTGAATTTTCTTTTATTATTTGTATTTTAATTTATATTATCGTTAAATTTTCTGTATATTTAATTCATAATATTTGGTGTTATAATTAAAGAGTCATCAAAATATTTTTTTTTCCAATAATAAAATATATCCTAAAAATTTTTTAAAATACTTTAAACTATAGGACTATAAATTTTGATATCTGTTTCGTCATTTAAATAATATTTTACAGAATAAGCAATTATAAGTAAATACAATAATACAGATTTATATTCAAGTAAATTTTTAACTTCTGTCATATTCAAAAAATCTTTCATGAAATATGCCTATTCTCTTAATAATTTATCTTCAATATTCCATTTATTATTATCTAATATGCACATAAAATAAATCATTTCGATTTCATTAAATAAAAATTTTTATACAACTGATCTTACCATTTTCAATAAATGAAATTTACAAGACAAATTTTGTTGTTAAAAACAAATTTTTTTACAATATTGATTTAGTTGATAGTTATATCTTTAGTTTTGTTTTAAAAATTATATATTTATATAAATTTATTTTTAAAAGATGTTAGTTAATTTTACAATTCATTTGTGTAATTAAAGAAAAGGTCATTATATTTTCTTTCTAAAATTTCATTATTTATTTAGGTCATTTAAGTTTCATTTTTCTTTTTATTGTTTGCTTATAAATTTTAAATACTATTTAAACTAAAATTAGATTCTTAACAAACTAATTCTGAATTTCCTTATTGTTAATTTAATGTTTATTACAATTATTATTTATTTTTCATAATTAAAAAAATATATTTTGCAAAAATAAATAGATATAAAAAGTTAAAAAAAAAAAATAGTAAATTTGATATAATAATATATAAAATTTTCATATAATCTTTTTTTTTGTTCCAATAAATATTTCTCATTAATTATTTTTTTATTTTAAGTTTTAAATCAAATTTTATATATCTTCTAAATTAAAAAAGCATGTATTGCCAGTAAATTCATATAATTTTAAATACATGTATTATTCTTAAATTTTATTTAAGCTAACTTCTAAATATTATAAAGATTAATTTAATTAATCTTTAGTAAATTATTAATTATTCTTAGACTCTTAATATAATTATAATTATTAAAATAAAGATTATTTATATTTTTCTAATATCTATTTTTTAAATTTTTTTGTTAAATAAAATAAATATCGAAAAAAATAAAAAAAAGACTTAATATAATTCTTATTAGATTATATTTTCTTAATCTTATTCAAATATGTCTATTTTACCAATAATATATTTAAATCTACTTTTCACAACATTATTATTCTAAGTGTTTGTTTCTTTAAACTCGACTGAACTTTAATCATTATCTTCTATTAAATATCTTGAAAGTAAAATTGCTTAATCTTCTTATAAGCTAAAAGGTTAATTTGAAAATATTGATTTAAGTTTTTAAATTTTTATTTTTCCGTTTTATTCTGTTTCTTAGTCAAAAATTATCTTTATATTTATTATTTTATAACTTTTAAATAAATATATATTTATTTTAAACATTTAATAAATTATCTAAATGAATTTTTTATAATCGAAATTTAAAATTTAGTTTAATAGCCAATTATTGAATATCTGAAGTTTAAATAGTTTTTTATAATGTAAATGATTTTTTTTTTAATTTAATTATGCTTAAATTTCACTCTAATAATTAATTTCTTAAAGTGTTTTTAAATATTGAGGTCCTTCTAATTTTTTTATTTAAACATTTACACTTTGTAAATCTTATTTTTAAAATTATTAATATTCTTTTATATAATTTTCATAATTCTTTTTATAATTTTCTAGTTGTTTTTTCAAAAATTCATTTTCTTTAATTTTATTTTCTAATGTTTACTTATTATTTTAATAATATATATATATATAAATATTTTCATTATTTATTTTAATACCATAAATTATTTTTCTATTTCATTAAAATTTGCTTGATATTAAATGATCTCATTTTACTTATCTTAAACTTTTTTAGCTAATAATTTTTCTTAATAATGTCTATAAAAATGAAATATTTAAAAAAATAAAAAGTTATATGTTATAAAGTTTAGGAAATAATAGTAACCTGTTTAATATATGTTATTCTTAACTTTAATATAAATTATTTTTTTCTCTTAATTCTTTTATTTCTTATTTTAAACTTTAAATATATCTATCTTATTCTATTTAAATGTTTTAATTTTCATTTATTTGGTTTCTTAAAATTTAAAATTCGCTGGATTTTATATTAAAGTTTTATTCAAATTCATTTCTTGACTTATTAAAAACAAATGGAAAATTATTATAATTTTATATAATTAAATTATAATAAAAAAATATTAATTATATATTTATAATTTTATTAAATAAACATATATGACATACTTTCATTTTTAGAATTTCATTTTCTAAAACAACAATTTCTCCTTTTAATTGTATTTATTCTTCTTTTAATTTTATAATTTATTCAACATATTTACTAACACTTTCATTTTAATTAATTTTAGAAAAATTTTGACTTGTTTATAATTTTGATTATAATCTTATAGTTTCATTAATATAATGTTTTAATTAACATTCAAGTTCTTATACCATTGTTATTTTATTATTTTTTTTAAACTTTAAATATGATTTTCTTTATCTTACAATTATTTTTTTAAATAATTTATTTCTTTTCGAAGTGTTTGAATAATTATTGACTTTTTTTAAATAATAAATCTTATATACTTAAATATTTATAAATTTACATCATTTATATTTTAATCCGAATGTAATTATTAAGAATTTTTTTACTATCCTATCTCATGAATTATTTTTTTTAATTTATTATTATCTGTTTATAAATGATATTATTTAGTTTTTAATTTAACATTTTCTATTAAAAGTTAGTTTAACTATTCTTTTAATTATAATTGATTTTAATACAATGTTTCCTTTTATTTTATTAAATTTTTAAAAAAATAAAAAAATAATTTATATTATTTTAAATTTTTTATTAAGTTTACTTTATCCTCTTGAATTTTCAAAGGTATAGTTTTTTTAAAATTTTTTTCTTAATCTTCGCTTTTAATTGGCTATTATTTAACCGTTAATTAATTTTTTTAATTTAAGTTTAATAAGGATTTATTTTAAATAGGTTTAAATGCAATTGGAATAGCTTTTTAAGTTTTTGAATGTGTACTATACGGTCTTTTTTTTAATTTTCGCTAAATAGAGACATAAATTATATGTTTATGTTAAAAATCTTTATTATAATATGAATGATATAAGTTAAATTTACATTCGAGTTTTTTTTAGATTGAACTTTAGGATTTTCTTGTTCTTCTTTATTATTATTTTAATAAGATATAATATCCCTTTGATTAAAAAAATAAAAATAAAGACATTTAAGGATTATATTTTATAAATCATTTTACATTTATAAAACAATAACTGTTCTTTTATTTATATTTAAAAAGTTTTTACTAAAATGAAATACAAATCAAAAATAACATAAATTATAAAAATTAATTTTAGATATATAGATTTTTTTTTATTTTTAAAAAGCTAATTAATTTAATTTAATTTTTAATACAATAAAAAAAATCAAAATAAAATTATATATAATTAGACTCTAATTTTAATAATATAATTAAAATTAATGGAGTAATAATCTTGTAATTTTTATCCTTTATTTTTATGTAAACTTATTTTTGTTGGTGAATAAAGTAACAATAACTATAAACATATATGAAAATTATAAATTTCACATTAAAAATATTGAAAATTATTAAAATATCAAGGAGTTGGGAAAACTAGCATATTAAACTAATATAATTAAAATGTTTTTGAAACAGATTATAATTCTACTATAGGAGTAGAATTTATAAGCAAAAAGGTTGAATATAATAGTAAAGAAGAGCTAACATTTTAAATATGGGACACAGTATTTCTTATATTAATTAAAATAATGTTATTATGTATTTATATATTTATAAAAATAATAAGTCAGGATAGGAGTCGTTTAAATCAGTAATAAAAGGATTATATAATAATTCAAGTGCTATTATAATAGTATTCGATATTACAAAGTAACTTTAAAACAAAATCTAATTAAAAATATTCATAATTATTTAATTAGAATATATATGTTTTATAAATAATATAATATATATTAATATTTTGTTATAATATTTAAATTTCTATTTATAGTTAAATTACATTTAATAAATTAAATGATTGGTTAAATCATATAAAAGATTATAATTTAATAGAAGAATAAATAATAATAATAGTTGGAAACAAAAGTGATTTATCAGAATAAATGTAAATATTTATCTTAATAATTATTTATAAAATATGTTTTTTTTTAAATTAATGAATCTTCTATATAAAAAAAGAAAAGTTTAAGAAAGTCATGTTTAATAATTTTTAATTTAATAAAATCTTAATTATAAATATTTTGAAGTTTCGGCAAAAACAGGGTATAATATTGAGAATGTATATATAAAAATAATGATATATTTAATTGTTTTATAAAAACAGCTATTTAACTATATAAAAGATTAATTAAAAGAAAAATATTTAAATAATAAAAATATAAATATTTAATCAGTAATTTAGTCTAAAGATTATGTACTTGAATCAAAAAATATAAATTGTAATGAATTTAAATAAGATTAGGAAGATTAAAAAGATTAGTAGTTAGAATAACCTTTAATATATGAATAGGAAAATAATAAATAAAAAACGAAATGTAAATGTACATTAATTTGAGATAAATATCTATTAAAAATAATAAAATAAAAATTTACTTTTTTAATAAAATTATGTGTCCGAAAAATTAATACTGAGTATAATAATAAATAATTTTTTTTTTTTTAAATATATTATTTATATATATAAATTAAAAAAAAAAATGAATGTAAAATAATAAACACATAAATTTTTATTCGAAGAAAATTAAAATTAAAAGAGTTAAAATAAAATGACTTCTATAAAAAACTTAACTCAAGAAGAAAAAAAATAAATATTAAACTAAATTTATTAAAATTCTAACAAATTTACATTTAAGCCAACATTCTAATTCTCTAAATATTTTTACTATACTTCATAAGATAAAAGAAAGTAAATATTTGAAAATGAATAAAATGATATAATAAATATTAATTAAAATTAAAAAAATTTAAAAAAAATGAAAAAAAATTAAAATAAATTGTGTAAAATTTTAAATTAAAAAAAAGATTAATAAAATTAACAATTAACTAAAAAAGCTGATATTCCTTAATAAAAAAAAGGATAAAAAGATAACAGTAATGAATTATAAAGCTTTAAGTTGAGTAAATTTTCGACTCCTTAACGGAACTAATAATTAATAATAACAAGAAATATTTCTTTTTTTGGATAAAAATTTAGAAATATATTAAAAAAACCTTAAGAGCTTCTTGAATTTCCACAAATTATTTATAAATAATAAAAAAAGTGTATTTAAAACGAGTAACCTAAAAAAGTAAGTTAATAAATAAATCCTAATTTGATAAAAATGCAGAATTAGTATTATAATAGTGATATAAATAAAGAATTTAAAATAACAAATTAAAGTTAAAAGGAAAAAACAATAAATTTTAGTTAATATAAAATAAAAAAAATGTTAATTGATGATTATTTTTATTTATAAAAAGATAAAAATTAGAAATCTAATAATTTACCAAAAATAAATATTTTAAAATAAAAAAACTATTTTTCTTTATAAAGTTTAGGACCGGGATATTATAATCCAAATTATTAATATTTTTAAAAAGTTAATTCTTCTGCTTTGACATTTAAAAAGAAAAAAGCAAAAATTTTTCACCATAAAAATAAAGTTCATCAAAAGAAACATTGAAAAAAAGGAAAAACCAATTTCAAGATTAGAGTAATAAGAATATTGAAAATGAATAAAGCTTTTAATAATATTTTAATAGGTTGATAAAAAAAATGAAATCTTAAATCGAATTTGAACAAAAAAAATCAGGAAAATTGCTAAATCCTAGTTCTCTTAAAGACTTAGATGGTATTGATTAGTCTGAAATTAATCGTTGCGGATAGATCATACAATAGAAAACTAAAGAATCTAGAATGCATATTAATAATATTAAAAATTATTAAAAAATAGCTATGAATGATATGAATTTTAATTGATTTAGTTAATAATTTATTTTGCATAAAATATAAATTATTATATATTAATTAATAAATATAAGAAATAAAAAATATTATAAATATTTTCTTATAATATAAATAATTAAATAAAATATATTTATTTATTAACAATTTTATTAAAATATTATTATCATAAAAAAATATATCATAAATTTAATAAAAATAATATTTAATACATATATAATTATAGTATACATTAAATATTATTATATGAATTAAATAAAATAAAACTATATTAGGTTTGTATAAATTTGAAATTATAAAATAAAAAATTATTTAATTTTTTTATATCTTTAAATATATATATATATATATATATATATATATATATATATATATATTTAAAAAAAAAAGTATTTTTATACTTGAATTATATCTATTATATAAAATAATAATATTTAATTTATTTTTTTCTATTAGATTAATATTATAAATTAATAATGATATATAAATAATAACCTATTAATTAAAAAATATAGCATCATGAAAATTTTGGATTTTTTTTTTTAAAAAAAAAGTAATAAAATTTTTATTAATTATAATATTTTATTTTAATGTTTAATTCTTATTTAAAATATATAAATAAAAGTCCATTTCAACTATTTTAAGTAAATTTTTAGATGTTAATTATTTATTATAGACTATTTTATACATTATTTTATATACTATTTTACAATAATTTTATACAATAATTTTATACTCATTTTATATTTATTATTTTACACATAAATTTTATTGATATTTTGACTATATACAATTTATTATATATTTTTTACCTAAATTAAACTAAAATTAATTAAATTAAATATTATTATAATATAATTTATTTAATTTTATGGTAAATAAATTAAAAAAATAATATTTATATCATTATATTATTTCTGATATTATTTATATTCCAAAAAAAATTAAATTTAAAAAAATAATTAAATTTAAAAAAAAATAAGAAAAAAATGGACGAAGAATAAATAAAAAATAAGCGAATTTCTAATAAAGATAATAAAATTGATCATAATTAAAATCACTACATATCCGGCTCAAAAGCATTTTTAATAACAATGAATGCTGCCTTTGGAGCATTTTTCTTTGGATATTGCATAAGTGTATTCTCTTTAGCCAAGGATACAATATTTACAGTATTTAACGTAGATAAAGCCTATAAGATATATTAGAATCTCTTTTAACAGCCAGCATACCATTTGGAGCTATGGTTGGGTCAAGTACAGCAGGAATCTTATTAGAATACACAAGTAGAAAAAATGCTCTTTTATTAACCGATATAATAGGAGTACTAGCAACTTTATTAAGTCAAATTCCTAACATATGGACATTTCTAGCTAGTAGATTAATATCAGGATGTGTTACAGGTTTCAACAGCAGTTTAGTACCTTAATACATATAGGAAATTTCTCCAATACAATTAAGAGGAAAGATGGGAATGTCATTTGGATATTCAATAAATATAGGAATCATAATGGGATCATTTTTAGGTTTATTCTTCAAAGAAAAACCTAATTAATATGATTTTTATTGGCGATTTGTATTTTTGTTTCCTTTATTACTTACTATTCCTAGATTTATTTTCTTGAATATATTCTGTAATTATGAAACTCCACTTTATTATTACTTAAAAGGATAAGAATAATAATGTGATAAATTATTAAATCAAATATATAAACAAGATTTTATTGCTGAAGCTAAATAAGAAGTGAAAGAATAAGTTCAGTAAATGCAAAAAACAAAATAATCATATATTGATATGTTCTCATCTAAATATATAAAGGTAGTATTTATTGGATGTATGTTGTAAGTATTTTAATAATGGTCAGGTATTAATGCCGTTATTATGTATAGTGGACAAATTTTTGGAAAGTCTATAGATAATTTTGAATTAAAAAATATTGTTTCATTAATTTCTAATATTGTTCTTCTTATTGCTGCTGTTGCTAGCAGTTTCTTTGTAAATTGTTTGGGCAGAAAAACTATTCTTATGTATGGAGCTTTACTTTGTTCTATTTTCTAAGGTGTTCTTTGTGTTATATCTGCTGTAGATAAACCAGGGCTTGAAGGTTTATCTGTTACTCTTATTTATTTGTATTATTTCGCTTTTAATTTCTCATTAGGACCGGTCGTATGGCTTTATAATGCTGAGATTTTACCTGAAAAAGGGGTTTCTATTGCTACTTTTAGTAATTGGTGTAGTGGTTTTATTCTTACCTTGGTAGTTCCTTATATTAAAGATATTTATTATTTGTTTGGATACTTTGGAATTATGTGCTTACTTTGTTATTTCTTTGTATTAACTATTGTAAAAGAAAGCAAAGGAAAAACAAAAAACGAAATCGATAATATGTACTTACCTAATATTTCAAAGACGGTTTATGAATTAAATTCTAATAATAATGTATTAGGAACTAATGCTAAATTAGAATGTTTAACTCAGAAAGTATAATGAATAATTTTTTAATATATATATATATATATATATATATATATATATATATATATATATATATATATATATAAGCTATAATCTATTTTATAAATTTTTATTATATTTATTAATTATATTAAATTAATTCTGTTTATTTTTATCATATAAAAAAATATTATTTTCTTTATTACATTTTTAATATTTTTGTTTAAATAAAATTATTTATTTTATATATATTATTTTTAAAAAATAATACAAATAAAATAATATTATAATAATGATTTTATTTATTTATATTGATTATATATTTTATATATAAGAAATATTATTATTATATATATTTTTATATTAATAATATTTTTTATTTTATAAACTTCAGTACTTTCTTTTTCATTAGTTTCTTCTTTCTTCTCCTCCTATTCTGACATGTCTACCTGCAAATTGTCTCCATTGATTCTATTATTGTTACTATTATTGTTATTCAACATTACCAAAAACTCCACCAATTATTTTTGTATTCCCTAAAATATATTTAAAAACAATCCTTTTGCTATTATTTAAATTATTTAATAAATAAATAAATTGATTATATTTTATTTACAAAAATTCAGGTGTTTATAAATAATCTTTGTAATTTTTTGATGGTAAAATGTCTTTTAAAATTATGTATAAATGTCCTACTGCAACTCCAAAAAGATCTTAAAATATCTGTTTTCCGGTAATTAAATGAAATCCAATTAAAACAAAACAAAAATATGCACTTTTAACTTTTAAACCAAATAAAAAATACACTTCTTCAAAAGGTTTTTTTTTGCTCCAAATATAAATAAATGATATCATTAAACTTTATAAAAGAAAATTATATCCTAATATTAATCCAATTATCTTTTTTTAGATATAAAATTATTTAATATTAAATAGTGTTAATATATTTTACATCTAAAACTAGCATATTAAATAATACAAGCCATAGTAAATCTGCTAATTATTAAGGTCTAAATAAAGATTCTAGCCTACTGAATGAAAAATGCCTTTTTTAAATAAATAAAAAAAATTAAATAGTTTTTTTTATTTATTTACAAAAAGAATATTGTCCATATAATATTAGGACTAAATAAACCCATAAAAAAGAAATTTGAAATTAATCTCCATATCTATAACAATATTTTTTAATATCTAAATTTAAAAATGTTTTTTTACCTATAGTTTCAGCAAATTATCAGGTATTAATGCTAAATACATCGGACTAAATATTTCAAATGATCCTAAAACTGTTGTAGCGACAAGTCCTGTAAACATAGTTCTTGTGAAAAAAGGTTGTGATTTATACCAAGAAGTAAAATCGTTCATTATTATTTTCTTTTTTTATATTATAAATATTAATCTATTTAGTTAAATTTATATCAGAAAATTATAATTTTTTATTTTCACATGTAAATTAATTATTACAGATGATATTCTTACTAAATTGTAAATTTTAAACACGTAATTAATATTTGTATATTTTAAAATAATGAAATAATTCGTAAAAAAAAAAAGAAAAGAATTATTATTAAAATAAACAAAATAAATATATTTAATATAAACGATATTTTATAAATCACTATTATTAATATGGAGAAACATAAAATTATAATATTTCCTTACTAATTTTATTATCTTTAAATATTTTGAATTTATTTTATATAGTCTATATTTCATTTTAATTGAGATAAATCCCATAAATCATCATTATTTTTAGAACCTTTTATCAAAAAATTATTTAAAATAAATAATAATAATTTTTTTTGTACGTCATTTAAATGAACATAATCATTATATTAATCTATAGCATTTAAAAGTTTCTATAAGCAAAAATTTTATTTTTTATGTAAGCTTTAAATTAAGCTTTCTATTATATAAGCTTGCTAAAAATGACTTTCTATTAACTTAGCAAATAAAATACGTGTTTCTTTTTAGAACAACTTAGTTAGAAAATTATTTAAAAATTAAATTGATAATAATTATAATTTATTTACTTTTTAATAAGAATAATTCTTATAATTATTAATATTTTATGAAACTCTATCATTTATTAATTTTGAATATTATTTATTTTATGGTAAAATAAAATCAACAAAATCAGAAAATCTATAATTTATATATGTAACTATTTATAATAATATATTAATTTTACTTTATTTTTTAATTTTATATTGGTTAATATTTTGTAAAGTACATTTTTATATCTTAAAAAATATAATGTATATCAATATTTTTTAATTATTATTCGAAATCTTATAAAGAAATAATACCTTTGCTTTAAATATCAAACATATTAAATATATCATTTAAATTGAAATCGGGACATAATGCTAAACTTTGTTTGCTTAATTCCAAATTTTCGTAAAAATTTGCAAATTATTTTATTATTAAACAAAATTATTTTAAGTCTTAAAGTAACTATGTCTCTAAATATTTATTTGTAGTTATTGTTTTATATTCAATATTATTGTGAGTATTTTTTAATTTTTGGTTAGGTTTTTTTAACATTTAATTAATTTTTTAATAATTTTTTTTATTAAAAAAATGTTAAAATTTAATTATATTTAATTTATAATAAATAAATTAAAAAAAATATAATAATTGAGAAATCTTAATTTTTAAATCTATTTTTTTCAAAAGTTTTATATCGTATATATTTTTTATTGGTAAATAAGAATAATTTATAATTAAGTATCTAAAATTATAATTCTGTAATTTATATAATAAACATACAATAATTAAAAATAAGTAACTTGTTTTTCTTTTCATAATTATAATATATAATTCTAATATGCTTTTTAATACATTTATAATAATTCATTTTTTTTAAAAGATCTTAATATTTATTTTTCTAGACGCCTTATAAACTTATAATTTAACAAATAATTTTGATTATAAAATAAAGAAAATAATGTATAATAAAAATTTTACGAACTAATGACATAATTTTTAAAAAAGAATAATTAATATTAAAATATTAAAGAATATTTTATATCTATATATTTATTAATTAATTAACTTAAATAAAAAAATATAATATCTTATCTTAGCTTAATTAAAATTATTAATATTTAAAAACCTATTATTTTTTTTTTATCTTAAAACTTATTTAATAAATAAAATAATTTATCATTTATATTTCAATATAAAATATATTAACCTTTAATTAAAATATAAAAATTACAATCATAATATCGGATTAAAGGAGCTTTAAAATTAATTTTTAAAAAATTAAAAAAATAAGAACACAAAAAAATAAAAAAATATATATATATATATATATATATATTTATAAATATATATATATTTAGGATCTCGAAATCAAAATATGTAAACAGAAAAAAGTATAAATTTAATAAGTTATCAAACGCAAGATATGCATACATTAAACGCTTATAATAATCATAATATATAATCTGAATCTGAAAATTAATATCATACGAATTTTTAGGAAAGCAATACAAATAATAATAATAATAATAATTTTGAATAAAATATTGAATAATAACATTAAAAGATTGAAAAATACAAAAAAGGTGTTTATTTTGATATAAAATCTTTTGATTCAATATTGGATATTAACAATGTCCCTTAAACATTTCGACTAGATTATTAGCAATATGAATAAATAATAAAATTATTACCTTCTAATTTTTAATTAATATAATTAAATGCAAACTATGGTTAAAAAAGTATACAAGTAGTCAATACAACAAAAAGCCTAGAAGAGAAATATTCTGATTTACAAAGAATAAAAAAACAAAGGTATCACCCTAAAGTAGTGTTAT
This sequence comes from Ichthyophthirius multifiliis, assembly GCF_000220395.1. Lineage (NCBI taxonomy): Eukaryota > Ciliophora > Oligohymenophorea > Hymenostomatida > Ichthyophthirius > Ichthyophthirius multifiliis. Next base: position 74,062 of record NW_004086450.1, read on the forward strand.
AGATTATTAATAATATTATAATTAAGAAAGCAAACAGGAAACTTAATTAGATTTAGAAAATAGTCATATATAACAATAATAAGAAGGATATTATAATAATGAAATAAACCGAAGGCTTAATTATTAATATGATCATCAAAGTGAGAATTAATAAAGTAATTTTTAATAATTATAATAAAAGCTTTAAGAAGATGAAAAACGCAAATCTATTCGAAACAAATAATAAACACAAAAAGCTAATATTTCAAGTGAAGCGTAAAAATAAATGCTTGACATAATATATAAATTGAAAAAAAATAAAAATTCAGAACCTTTTTTAAGACCAATTTCTTAACAAAAAAATCCTGATTATTATAAAATTATCAAAGAACCAATGGATATTTATACTGTAGAAAATAATGTTAAAAAATGCGTTTATGCAAATTTAGATGAAATGGCTATTGACATTTATAAAATTTTTAATAATGCTAAAAAATATAATAAGGAAGATTCGGATATATATAAAAAAGCATAAGAAATGGAAGATTATTTCAAAAAAAAACATAATAAAAGTCCATTAAATAATGATATTAATTAATTGCAAAAAAAAGTTGATAAATTAGGAAAAGAGTTAAAAGAATATCATTCTTATGGAGGAAGGTTTTTTTATAAAGAAAATAGAAGATTGTCTAAATAAGCTATTATGGAAAGAGCAATGACATTAGAAGAAAAATAATAACTTTCTAAAAGAATTACTAGTTTACCTTAAGAATATTTAATTGGTGTTTGGGAAATTATTACAGATAGGTAATTTTGTATTGCAGATATAAATTAATTAGAGTTAGATTTAGATGAAATTACACCGAAATAAAGCAGAAGATTAGAAAGATATGTAAAAGTTAAATTGGCTTGTATTAGATAAGCTAGACTTAAAAAAAAAAAAAAAAGGATAAGGTTATAATATTTTATATTTTTGTTCATAAATTTAAAAAGGAAAAATAGAAATAAAATTAAGATAATCAAGAAAAAACTGTTTAATAAGAAAACATTTATTTAGAATAATATTAAACAGATTCTTCATATATCACTGGTATTTAATTTTTTAAATACAAATATATATATATATATTTTATGAATTCTTTTTTTTTTTAATTAATTATTTTTTAGATTCTGACGATAGCATGAAAGAATTAGATGATGATTTATCTGAAAAATTGAAAAATGTATAGAAAAATAAGATAAATTATTTAATTAAAAATATAAAATATTTATACTGATCAAAAGTTAGAACACATCTTATATTTTGTATCTATAATTGTATTTATTTAAAAAATGTATTTAATGTTTGGAAAAAAATCATTTTTTTTGATTTTTTAAATAAGTGAATTTTAATTTATAAAAAGGTTTATTCTTTATTAATATTTAATGTATTTTTAAATATTTTAATATGATAATTTGTTTTTAGTTAAGTTAATTTATAAAAACAAATAAACATTAAAAAAAGTTTTAAATAAATAAAATAAAAATATAAATATAAAGAAAACTTAATATAAATATATATTTATATTATGCCTTTTATTATATATAATTTATATTATAATTAATCTTCTTACTTTAATTTATCAAATTTTATATATACTTACCTATATATCAATAAAATATTTTATATTTTTATTTCATTTATTTTAGAAATGTTTTTATAAAGTCTATAATCCTTTTATTGTATCATCTTTATCTCCGGTCATCTCACTTAAATAAAAGTTATCATTAGGATGTATTATAATTTAAATAACTTTAGTTTTTATATCATTTTTTTTTGTGTAATCTCTAAAAATAATATATTGTTCCCATTCAGCTATAAAAATAAATAAAATAATTATAATCAATATTATTTTAATTATATTAAACCTATTTCTTAATTTTAATGTGTTTAAAATTTTATTTAATTTTTTTATATTTTTTTTTATAAATGATTATTTGGTTTTATGTTTCTAGTTTTTCTAATTTATAAAAAAATATATTTGCTTATTATTTGACTAAAATAATTCAAGAATAATCGGCAAATCGTTTTTGTCATACACTTCATCCTGAGTAAGTTCTTAATATTTAATAAACTTTTTGAAAAAAAAAAAAAAAAACATTAGTAAAAACAAAAATAAAAAATATTATTTTACTCTATTATCATAAAGTTATTAGTTTTATAAAAAATAACTTATTATTTATTCTTTTTCAATTTAATAATATGAACTGATTTTAAAGTGCTTACTATCACTAAAATTATATATTTATATGAATAAAAAATAGATAATCTTTTAAATATTTACCAGCAACTTGTTTTTATTTTTTAAACGTAATTCGTTTTTTTTGGTTGTTTCCAAACTTTTTTTTCAAGTAAAAAATATATTTAATCTTCCAAAATAAGTTATCCATTCTAAATACATTTATTATTATTTTCAGTTTGAAAGTTAATATTTTATCTTATTTAACCACAATGTTAATTTTATGATCCTTTATATTTTTAAACAAGCCATTTTTTATATTCAAGTAAAGATTAGTAAGATATTTCAAAGTTTTCCATTAGTTTTTAATCTGAATTTAATTCATTATTTTTTTCTTAATATTTTTTCAAAATTTGAAACGAATATTATCTACAATTATTAGCAGGTTAATCGGAAATATGTTTTTCTGAAAAAAAAAAATATATATATATGAATAAAAAAAAAAGATATTTAAAAATTTTAAATTAAATATTTATCTTTTTTAAAAAAAATACAAAGTTTAAGTTTTTTTAATTCATTAGAAAAACTATTTTCAGCAAAAATTTAAATATAGGACTCTGCGTCTAAATTAAATTCATAATCCATAAGTCTAGCTAATAATTAAAGTCCAGCAGAACATTAAATATGATTATTTTTTGATAAAAGTTCTTCATTTGTTTATTATCCTACAATCTGGATTAAGCCATTTTATTTATTATCTCCCTTTTTTTTAATTATTAAAAATAATTGTTTATATTATATTATTTTACAAACAATAATAATTTTATGGCTTTAATTGATAATTTTGGTCTTGTTTTACCAAACATTTCTTCTATTTTCCTTGAAATATATTTATATAGATATATATATAAATATTTTATTTTTACTATGTTATTTTTACCTATAATTTTAAATTTATTCTTCTGTGTTTTTATTTAAATATATTAGCATTTCACTAACATCTTTTATGTCTTATTCTTTACTTATAGGCTATCTATTCATGCAAATAATTCCTGTATGAAGATTTATTTTATTTAATTAAAACTTGTCTTTTTTATGTATTTTTATCGTTTAAAATATTATAAATTATACTGTATATTTCTAAAAACTCAAAGTATTCAAAAATTTATATATCATGTGATAATTCAGTTAAGGAATGAAGAATTTCTAAAAAAAAATAAAAAAAAAAAAAATATTAATTTAATAATAAAAGTTTTACAGTTAAATTATTGTTTACGATTTTCGATGTTTTCATTTTCAAATTTTCTAAAAATAATTTTACTTGGAAATTATTCAAAAACTTATTTATCGATTTAATTATCAAGCTTTTTATTTTTTATGAATTTTAATAATATAAAGTATCAAAAAAAGTAATAAATACATTATTTTTTAATTTTAAAAATTCGCTATAACGTCTAACTATTTCATATGAATATAATTTTGTGTCAACTTTTATAAGATATCCCTTTAGAATTATAATAATTATCTAAATATATTTTTTTTATATACATTAATATATTTAATACAATATATTTTCCATTATCCTAATCTTGCTTTAAAATGCTTTATATTATAGACGCTTATATAAGTATTTGCTCATTAAAAAATTTATAATAAAAATCTTATCTATCAGAGGTTATATTAAAATGAGGAAAATTGACACAACTTGCATTTGAATATGATCTAAATTTAAAATTATTCATTTATAAACAAAAATATATAAAAATTAAAAATTTATGTAAAATAAAGAAACTATATAAAATTATTTTTAAAAAAATAATAAATTATATAAATATAATATTTTCGTATAAAAAATTATATTGAAAAAAAATGATGAATAAAATAATATTTTATATATATAAATATAAAAATAACAAAGGTATAAATATAATATTAAAATAGGTTTGTCATTTTATTTTAATAAAAAATTAAAATGAGAATATAATATTAATACTAATATTATTAATAATTTTAGCAAAAAAATCAAAAAACAAAGATTTTATTAATAAAATTAATAAATAATTTAATTTATATAAGTTAATATTTATATAAGTAATTATTATATAAATTTAGCTTAAATTAATTAAAAAATATATTTATTATTATAAAGATATAAATGATAATTTTATAATAAAATTGGTAATATATTATTTTTTTGTTTTAATTGATAATATAAGCATTTAATTTTTAGTTAAATAGAATAAATAAAAACTTTAGTTCATTTATGTTCGAATATTGCTAATATTAAAAAATTATTTGTTTTAATGCCATTTTAAAATGATATAAAAAATATAATAAAATATTATTAATCAAAATTATTATGTTAAAACTACCTAATTTAAGTATATATATTTTTTATATAGTATATAAATTAATATATAATAAATATATATATTATTTATAAACCATAAATAAAAATAAATTTGCATAAAATTAAAGTATCTTTAAACATATATATAATAAAGTTATTTTATTTATAATCTAGTAAAAGTTAATTATATATTTATCTAAAAGCGAAATAATTTTAATAGATATTAATGAAAAAGTTAATTACAAATAGATAAAATTTATATATATTTAGTTAAATATCTTTTTAAATATATTTTTATATCATCAATTTAAATTTATTAATTTATAATTTATAAAAGGCGTATTAATTAAATATATAATTAATGCTATATTTAATATTAAATTAGATATAACTAAAACATCTTTCGTATTATGGTTAATGAACAAATCATGAATTAAAAAAGACATATTACATACTTTATTAATTTTTATGTAATATATCTAAATATCATTATATTATTTATTCAAATATATAAAAAAATTAGTATTTAATAATATATAAAATATAATAAATTATATTAATTTTAAATAACAAAAAAATGAAAAAAGTATCTCCAAGTGATTTTTATAAAGCATTAAAAGACGAAGGAGTAACTTATTATACAGGAGTTCCTGACTCTCTATTAAAAGAGTTTTGTGCATTTATAGCAGATAACACATGTGAATAAAACCATATAATATCTGCAAATGAAGGATAATCAATTGCTTTAGCTACTGGATATTATCTTGCATAAAAAAAGATTCCGCTAGTTTACATGTAAAATTCTGGATTAGGAAATGCAGTTAACCCTCTTATGTCTTTAGCTCATTCTTAAGTATATAGTATCCCAATGCTAATATTAATAGGATGGAGGGGAGAACCAAGTGTAAAAGATGAACCTTAACATATGATAATGGGTTCTTGTATGCTTGATATGATTAATTCAATGAAATTTAATAGTATAATTCTTTCTAAAGATGAATTTTAGACAGAAATTAAAAAAGGATATAATTTAGCATTATAAAATTAAGAACCAGTATTTTTGGTTATTACAAAAGACTATTTTTAATAATATGAAGTAATCAATAAAAATAGAATTTAATTAAATAAATATGAATTAAATAGAGAATAAGCACTCGAAGTTATTTTATAGAATATTCATGAAGGAATTTTCGTAGGGACAACAGGATTTTTAAGTAGAGAATTATGTGAATTAAGAGAAAAATTAGGATAAAATTCAAATATGGATTTCTTTACTGTTGGAAGTATGGGATATGCGAGCAGTATAGCCTTAGGAATTGCATTAAATTCATAGAATAAAAATGTTTATTGCTTTGATGGAGATGGTGCGGCTATTATGCATATGGGTTCTATGTGTATTATAGGATAATCTAAAGCTAATAATTTAGTCCATTTTATTTTTAATAATGAATGTCATGATTCTGTTGGATAATAACCAACTTGTGCTAATGAAATTAGCTTTCCTTAAATTGCAAAAGGTGCTGGTTATGAAGAAGTGTATTAAGTTTAGGGAAAAACTGAATTAATTAATGTCATTAACTTAATTTAAATAAAATAAAAAAAATATACTAAGCCTGTATTAATTGAAATCAAAATAAATCCCGGGGCAAGGCCGAATTTAGGAAGACCTAAATAGAGTACTATTTAAAATAAAAATGAATTAATGAATTATATATAGATTTAATAATGAAATAATATAATATAATTAATATAATATAATATAATATAATATAATATAATATAATATAATATAATATAAACATAAGTTTAAGATACTTTTTTTGTTTTAACTTTAATATTATTTATAAAAATAAAATTAATATTTTTTTTATTAAATATGATATGTTTTTAATTTAGGAATTTTAATAAACTAGATATATCAAAACATTTTAATTAAAATTGAATATTATGAAAAAATATTCACTATAAAAATTATAATATTATCCATACTATGTATAAAATTTTATTATTTTAAAAGTAAAAAACTAATAAAAAGAAATTTAACAAAAATAAATGAATAAAAAAAAATAGAAAAATGGAATTATAAAACTAAAAAATGGTCAATAAAATAATATCTGAATCAGAAGATCTATAAAATAATATTTATGTTTTGAATTAAACAAAAGAATATATGGAAATTCACTAATATTACAAAAAAATATCAAAAGCAATAGCAATAAATACAAAATATTTAATATATTTAAATTAAGATTTAATAAAAGATTATAATACATCATAATTATTGGATTTGTAACATTGAGTTGAAAAAATGAATTTAAAGATGTAAAATTATTTGTTTTGTTCAAATTCTGCATGCTAAGTATCTTCAAATAAATATATTAATGGATAAAGACTTTTTGATGTATGTATTTTGAAGTTTAAAAATACTAAAAATATGAATAAGAGGAAAAACAAAAAAAATTATTTGAAGCAATAAAAGAGTATTTAAAAATTTAAATTTGAATTAGGAAACAAAACAAATTATATGAGTAGCATTAAGAAGAGTTAATTTCAAAATTAGAAATATAATAAATCTTAACTAATTAACTATAAATAAAGTTAAAGAATTAAAATAAGTAAAAATAGAATAAATTTAAAAATATTATAAATCATAAGAATATAAATAAAGAATTAATAATTAATAATATATTATAAATAATTTTTTAACGAAAACATTATGTAATAAATAATAAAATTAATTAATTATAAAAATTCTTTATTATTAAAAAATATTTATGTTTTCAGAATAAACTGACATTTGCCTAATTATTTTAGAGCTAAAATTATCAAGAAAATATTCTTCAAGCATTAATATTAAATTATATTTAGGAAAAATAGGTACCTGCTATTATCAGATAAACAAATTTAAATCATGTAATAGCTAAAGTATTTATTTATTTACTTACATATAATCAAGAATAAAATATTGTAAAGAGTTATTATCGATAAGTTTATAAAGTGTGTGATTATGATTCTATTTTGTAAAGTTAAACAAAATGTAAAATAAACATAAAAAATTAAAAAAATTAATTTGAAAATGGATTTATCATTATATGCTATTTAGTAGTTTTATATTTATTTATATAAACTAAAAGTTCTTATAATTTAATATTTTGTTTAGATATTTATTTGGTTAATTATATAAAAATTAATTTTTATAACTAAATTATATTAATAAATTAAAATTATTTTTTAATCAATAGTATGTTATAAAATTTAAAAAAATAATAATTTAAAATAGTATATAATAAATTTATTTGTAAAAATAATAAATTAAAATTTATTGTATATTTGATTATATTATTTTTTATAAATTTTTTCTTATTAATATAAGTTTACAAAACTAAATATATTTTAAAACTAAATTAAAATGTAATTTTAATATATTATATCAAAGAATTTTACAAAAATAAATAAATTTATAATTTACTATATAATTAAATTTTAATAAAAAATATTTAATTTATTAGCAAGTTTCTTTAAAATATTTTTTTCAAATTATTCGAAAATTAATTTTTTTGAAATTTTCATTTTGATACTAATTAAAACTTTAATATGTATTTCTAAATAGATATTAAAAAATTTTACTTTCACTAAAAAATAATAAAAAATAAATAAAAAAAATCTAAAAAAAAAAAAAAAACTAAAAATAAATGATGATTAATAATTGTGACTTAATAAAAGTAAATATTAATTAAATAAAATACTAGAAAAGAAATGAAATCAGAAAAAAATGTATAAAAGCCTATTTAAAATAAAAAAGGCAAAGTCATTCTGAAAGTAAAAAGAATTAATAATTCTAATTAAATTATTAGTAACTATAAGCCAACATAAATTTATTAACAGAAGCTTATTAGTAAAACGATACTTAATAAATTTTATACAATTTAAAGTTTCTATAAGTTTATGTTTTAGAAGTAATAAAAAAAGAAGAAATTCTAATCCATTAGTTAATAAAAAGCAATCAATTATAATAAATATTTGTTAATACACTTGAATAAGAAAAAGACTAATAAGATTATAAAATATTAAAACATGTATTAATATGTATTGGAGATTTACTTACTTTAGAAGATAATTCTATTTATAAATATTTTGAGAATATTAATATTGTTTAAAAATTGATAAATTTAATGGAAACTAATAGTAACTAAATGAGAATTTTATTTGAAGTTTTCAGATGTTTAGGAAACTTGGCAATAGAGTAAAATAAATATATTTAATAAATGGTTGAATGTGGAGTTTTCGATATTATAAAAAAATATATAATCCCTAATTCATAAATATTATAAAGTTAATAACTTTAATCTCAATATATATTTTTTTTATAGTCAATTCTCTAAGATCATTAATTTTAAAATTATAATTTAGATTAATTTGTGAATTTTATGCCTTTAATAAATGCTGTATTTGAGAACTTAGATTAAACTGACGAATAAATGCTATTAGATACATTATAAATATTAGAAATATTCGGAAGAGATATATATGGTGAAGATATTTTCAAAATATTGGAATATAAGCAAGTTTTTGATAAAATAATTAAATTTTGTACTTTTGAACATTTTCATAACGAGAAGTTATTTTATAATTGTTTAAAAACATTAAAACACTATATAATTAAAAGTGATAATTTTAATTATTATTTCTTTAGCTTTAATGAAAATGAAATTATTTCGAGTTTTTGTTTATATTTATATGATGTAGAAAATATTAATTTTCAAATTATCAAACTTATGGTAGAATCTTTAAGCTTATATTTAATGTTTGAAGATGCATTGGAAAAATCAATTTTGTTAGTTGAATATATAATTAATGTTGCTATTTATCATCCTTAAAATAATATTAATTTTTAGGCTAAAAACTTTATATTTTTTTTAATTCATTAAACTAATAATTTATAGCATTAAATATTATTGTAAAAATAAGTTATTTTGCCATTAGTTGATATACTTGTTGATTAAGAAAAGGATTTATTTTATTAAACTTTAGAATCTATATATCATTTGCTTTATACTTCTTAAGATAATGAAAAGTATTTAAATTGTGTATTAAATGAACTTGGAAAAAATCGTGATTTTTAACAAATTATAGAAGATATTTCAAATAATACAGATTACGAAAATGTATCTAAAGCTTGTGACCTAATACTCGATAGTTTTTACTACAAAATTTGAAAAAAATAAGATGTTATATTAATTAATTAATATTACTTATTTTATGTAATTTTATTATTTATCTTATTTTTATTGTATTTTAATTTATGAGTAAGCTTTTAATAGTTAATATATTTAAGCATAATTTAACTAAATTTATAATTATTTTAAACTAAATATACGACTATTTTTTTATATTTCTTATATTTATAGAAATTATTATTATTTTAATTTTCTTGATTAATATATAAATAATTTTAGTATTCCATTAAATAATTTAACAAAAATTTATATTAAAATAAATATATATTTAATATAAATAAATTTATTTATAATCTTAATATAGGCTCTTTGTAAAATATTCAAAATTTTATATTGAAACAATAATATAAATATGAAAATAAAATTGCTATTTTTCATAATAATTTCACTTATTAAATCATTTTATATTATTATTTTAGTTTTCTTAATTAGTAATTTTTTTCTTATACTACAATATTTTTTCATCTAAGTCCTAAATAATGCTGTTAACTAAAATAAGAGATTTATTTTAAGAAAAACTATTTACTTTGACCTTCTTAATTTATATTGTATTATTTTTTATTTATTCAATTTAAGCTAATCCTTTTTTTTCTATTTCTATTTATAAGTTTGTTTATTTAGTTTCTATTAATTATTATTTTAATAATTGGCATTCATAATCACTTATCTAATCTTTATATAATTATATTTGATTTTCATAAAAACTTTTATTCGCTTCTAATTATGTTTCTAAAATTGCAATTTTTTCAAACAATTCATTCAATTTATATTCATCATTTCTTTTATTAAACTTAAAAAATATAATAATTAATAATATAAAAAAAACCTAGTTTATTACGAATAATCTTCATTATCATTTTCTAATTAAATTATTTTTTTTTTAATTCAAAATTAGATTATTTTTCGCCATTTAATTTTTATTAATATTACTGGATTTAATTCTATTTATTTTGTATTTTTGTTATTGAAATAATTTATTTAATTTACAAATTATTCATTAATTTCTTTCTTTAAATCTTAAATTTATTAAACATTTTTTTAATTTTAAATGATGATTTCTTATATTTCTTATTCTAATTCAGTTTATATTTATTAAGATATATCTTCAAAAAAGTAAATTTTTTAATAATCCGATTATTATTTATAAAATTAAATTAAAAATATATATTTTTTAAAAACCTTTATATTAGTTATATTAATTTTATAATTCCTCATATTGTGCTTTATAATCTATATTCATAATAATAATCAATTAAAAATTTTAAGTTAAATAATATAAATACTAAATAACGAATTAAAAATAATAATATTTTAATAGAAATAATATATTCAAACCAAAAAAATTAAAAATATAATTTAAATTAAAAATAAAAAGTTTATTTCAAAATACCTAATATTACACAAAAATTAAAAATAAGAAAATGTAAAAAAATGAAAAATCTAAAGACATAAAATAATTTAATATTTATAAAAATTAACGTCCTTAATCATCTCCAATTAAAAAAAAATATTAAGAAGAATAAGAAAAATAAAAAAAAGAACTTTCAAAACTATAATAATTAAAATCTTCTCCAATTTCAATAAAAATGAAATTCGATGATTTAGTAATAGACGGAGGAGAATTTCAAAATAATAGATTTAAAAAATAAAGAAGTTTTGAAAAGGAATAATTTTTTATTTAAAAACTCGAAAACAATTTTCTTAAAGAAATCGAAACAAATCAGTTTACTTAAAATATTAAATTTGATAATAAATTCTTCTAATTATAGTTTTAAAAATTTAAATAGCCTGTTATTTTGTAAAAAAACTAAATTACATTTTGTGATAATATTAAAAAATTTGATTATAAACAATACATTGTACCGTTAAAAGATAATATTATGCCTTTTTTTTGCGATTTTATAACTAAAAGTGGTAAAATATAATTATTTATAAGTACTAAGCCTTAACCTAATTTAGATAATAATTTCATTTTTATTCAAAATCCGAAACAAACAATAAAAATTGAGGATTTTTTTAAAAAAGAAGACTTTATTTTTATGAATATTTATTGTTAAGAAGAATCTTCGTTTATTTTTAAGGTTTATTTTGCTCCCTTTAATATTTATTTATAAAAAAGTGATTAAAAAAGTTTAAAATAAAAAGAATTTTCAATAAGAAATAAATTTTTAGAAGAAAAAACAATATTTTTACACTCATAAATCTTATGCGAAAATTCTGAAAAAGCAAAAGTTGTTTTTTTTTGTTAGGAAAAATATAAGTAAAAAAAGCAAGAAACTAATACTTTGATTTAATTTTCGCCAAAAAAATAAAAAATTAATAATATTCCTATAAAAAATACTTTAAAAAATAGATTTATTAAAACAAATTTTTAATGTGCTTTGTAAAATTTCTTATTTTTGTAAAAAAAAACGCTCAATCTTATCTAAAAAAATGAAAAAAAAATAGAATAAAATAACTTTTCAAGAATTGAATAAGAAATAAGAATTTTAAAATAATAATTTTAATTTTAATGGTATATTATATTTTCAATATTAGTATTCATATAATGCATATAGGCCAAAATGAAATTTCAAAAGTTTCTAAATTATAATCAATATTATATATTAGCTCCTTTATTAAACTTAAATACTAAATTTAAATCATATTTACAAAGGAAGTTTGGAAAAGGAACATCTTTTAGACTCAAAACATTATCTGTATTGGCTCTGAAAATAAGATGTAATATAATAAAATATTTAATGAAAAATAAATGTATATAAGTTTCAAAAAAATTTATAATTAAAAAACTGCGAATATTTTAATTAAGAAATAAGCTTTTCTAATATTATGTAGATGTTTGCAAAATACAGTTTGCATATAAAAGCATGAAAAAATTAAAAATGAATAAAATTTAATAAATGGTTAGAATTGGAACAAAACATTAAATTAAGTACATTAAGATGAGATTTATTTCTATAATAATTAATGGATTTAAAGAAAGCATTTTAATAAATATGTTTCTTATATTTAAAAAGAAGGATAAAAAGTACTTATTTCATATGTTTAAGAAATAGAAATTAAATATTATTAAGAAGTAAAATAATATAATAAAACTATTTATAAGCTACCTAAACACGAGATTATAGCTTATAAGTTTATTTCAAAAGCACTTAAAAATTACTTATTTAAATAATATTTAAAAAATGTTTCTGAATCATATATAATTGAAATTGGAAAATAATATTATATTGAATAATTGAAACTATTCGTAAAAACAGGGATTTTTACTCTAATAAATAATCCAATTAATGCTTATGAAAAAGAATAATAATAGTAATAAGAATCCCTCAAAAAAATTGAAATTGAAAAATTTCTTAAAGAGTCAGAAGGAAACGAGGGTAAAAAATAAAAACGAAAAACTTTAGTAATTTCAAAGCTAAAAAAAATAATTTAAAGTAATGATTTCTCGACTTCTGATAATTAAGAGGTTTTAGCGAAAACAACTTTTGATATATTTTGGAGGAGATATATTTATTATCCGATTTGCTAATCTTATCCTGATAGAAAAAATATGGTTTAGTTAATACTTAATAAATTACAAAAAATGGTTTGTTAAAATAAGGGTATATAAAAGAGAGTATGATTTTGTTTATGTATAAATTATTTATTTTATATGAATTTTTATTTCATTGTCTTTTACTAAAATACTATTGAACCATAAATTCGTCTTCTTAATCTTCTTCTAAGTCTTAATCAAAATGGTTATTGAAAGGTTTTCTAAATTACGAGAATCTTCTATTTTATCTATATTTATTTTATAAAAAATAAAAAAAATTATTAAAAATATATTAATTACACATTTCCTTATTTATTAAATATTTAAACTCTAATTTCTTCAAGAGTAATATCTAATAAATCATTTCTTTATTTAATTAATATTTTATTACAATAATTGCTTTAAGCTGGATCTTTTTTGTCAAATTAATATTTAACATTACTGAGAAGAAGTTAAATAAAATTCATACACAAATTAAAAGATTCACACAATTTATCCAAATTAAATTCCCCAAAACTTTTATTCACCTCATTTTCCCAAAACAAACACAAAGTATATTCAATATGAGGGCAATCAAAAGCTTTTTAAAAAGTTAAAAAAACTTAGTCTTAGCTTAAATTATAATTTATAGTTCCTTTTTCAAGACTTCTATAGGCGAAATATTGTCTATAGGCTTTTATTAAAGAAACTTAATTTTTTTTAAACAAGATAATTCGAGGTAGAATATTATAATCATTAGTTTCATTTATATAATTTAATTAATAATTAATTAAGCTTTATTATAACTTGCTTTTCAATGATAATCCACAGCACCAACCTGCACCTTTTTTCATATTTTTTTTTGAGTTTTCTTGTAATATTATTTTTTATTAATTTGATGGTGTTTATGCGAAAAGTTAAATAGTTGAAGTCGTTATTTATTAGTTTTTTTTATTTTCATTTTCTAAATTGCTAAATGGAATTAATATATGACCAATAGAAATTTCTAAATCTTCCTTTTTTTCATTTTTATAGAAATGAAAAACGAATTCAGCGCAAAGAAAAATGCTGTTTTTTTGATTTTCGCTTTGTTCTTCATATTTAATAAAAACTTCATTTTCTACAAAAAACCATTTTCTTTCATTCTGGTCTTTAATGTTACAATTTAAACGTGAAACATTTCCTATAAATTATTACTTTTTGTCGTCCCAAAGGCATAAATAAACTTTTCTTAAAGCTATTTTTTCTGTTGGAAAGTCAAATTTATTTACAGAAGGAAGATTTTCGGTTTAAATGAATTGTTATTTAGATTATTTTTTAAGATTCACTTTTATGTTATGGATTTAGGAAAATTCCTATATTTATATCTTTTGGATTTATGTAATAAAGGTCAGGATATATTAGTTCATTGTTAAGTTTCGGTTTAAGGGTTTGAGAAGGTAAGTGCTTTAGTTTTTGATTTTAAGAACGCAAAAAAGAAAGACGGAATTAATCTGGAAGAATTTAAAATATTTCTACAAGATCTTTTGGTGAGTATTTATACTTATATTTAATCTAATTTTGTTTGTTTAAAAAATAAAGAAATTATTAAAAATATTTATAAATTAAAAAAAAAAAATTACTTTGAAAATAAAAGAAATAATAATTGCATTTTTTCCTGAATAATTATTAATTAATTAATAAAATTCCTCAAAGGAAATTTTGCCTAACTTTTACTTATCTAATAAGGAAAATGTTTCCCATATTTCCCTTTATTTAAGTATAATATTTAAATTAACAAAAATTTAATTAAACTAAGCTAAATTTAATAAACCGACTATTTTTTTGAATTCTCCTTTTAATAAATCATTAATATTCTCATCCATCTTTTAACCTAAAAGGCAATTTTAAATAAAAAAATCTTAAAATTCTATAAAGCTTAAGCTTTTAAACTCATATTATTTACTAGGAAAAAAATCTAGCTTCGCAAGTAAAATATTCAATTCATTTAAACTCAAAGTATTAGCTTTACTTTTATTTGCATAAATATATAAAATATTCAGTTCATTTTCTATTTCTTTTGGTAGATTTTCTTCTATTTCATATTCGTAATCATTAAAAAAATCCACAAATTCACCATAATTAGCTCTAGATTAATTCTATTTACATATTTATCCGAAAAGATTTTTAATTTCGGTTTATTTTTCGATATTTGTTTCCTATAATCCAATTAGAAATTCAGTTATTTACTAAAACTAGTCCTCATAAACATAAGGACTATGTTAAAAATACAAATCGGTAAGTGCAAATGAATCTTAGTTTTTAATTTATAACAATTAATCACTTAAATTCGTTTTTAATTGGATTTTTTTTTTTCTTCTGGGAAAACTACTTGACATGTCACTAATTTATTCCATATTATTAGGATTTAATTATTCATTTTCTTAGCTTTATAAAGGCTCATAAGTATAATCGTTGGGCCTTTAAGGCAAAAAAATTAATTCTTCATCATTTTGTGTTTATATTTTGGTTGAAAAAGAAATTCTTTTTTATAAATTTAGCTTTTCAATTGCATCCTTTTACATTTAAGGAAAAATTGTACTATTATTATTTAAAAAAACGGTCATTTATTCTTCATTTATTATTTATTCTTATCCAGTTATTTTCTAAAAAATGAATTCGAGATCATTTTCATCTAATAATATATTAAATCTGTTAGATAAAAATACTTAAAAATCTACAATGTCCCATTCTTGTTTATTTTAGTAACTTTTTAACAATTCTTTGCAAGTAATTTATTCTAAATACAATATATATTAAAATAAAATTGGAAGAATTTCTTCAATTCCATCTAGAAAAAGTGCCATTTTAATCACTTACATACTCCCGTTTAAACTAAATTGATTGAAAATGTATTAAATTTCTTTGAAAGATAATTATATATCTATACTTTTAAGAAATTCTTCTAAGTTGATTTTAGAAAAAGAAAGGTCAATTTTTTAAGTAAAACAACTTAATGCATGAATAGTTTATATTTGAGATTTTTTTAAAACTAATTTAATTTTTTACAATATAAATGAAGTCTATTTACTGTTTAGTATATTTATAATATCTATATTCTTTATTTTATATAAATATAAAATTATAAATATACAAATATGTATGAATAAAAATATATATATATATATATATATATCAAATATATTATATATATTTATATATATTTATATATATATTTATATATATATTATTATTAATTATATATTTTACTGGATTATATGATTAATTTATATATAAAAACATACAAAAATCTTATTGATTAATAACTTTACTATTTAGATTATTTGAATTCGTCTATTAATTTTTTATTATACTATTAATGGATTATTATTAATTTTTAATATTTATATTTTATATGAATTCAAATAATTTTTCAATTTAGCTATTCCAAACTTCTTTTTAAAGATAGAATCTTTTATACAAATAGTTTTAGAAATACTCAAAAGAGCAATAATTTTTTTCTTACAAAAATTATAAGAAATATTCTAATGGGCCTATTTTTTTATATTAAATGTCAAATAAAATACCCTTTTAAATAATTTCGAAAAATCCTCCGTAAAAAACTTTGCATACAATGTTAAAATAAGCCATATTTTTTTCCTAAGAGTTCCAGAATTATTTAAAAAGTTTACTTATTTTTTCTTTTTATGGATTTTCTATTATTTCTTTAAATATTTCATATAATTTATTCTCAGAATCTAGTAGAAGTGTATATTAAAAATCATAGTCTAATAAAAGTATAAAAATATCAATTTTTTTCTACCAAATATTTCTTTTTAAAACCTCAAGTATATCTAACTATTCATCTTCATCCTAAATATAATCTGAATTAGCTCTTCTAAAACTAAACGGCTTTTAAGAAACAGGGATATTAGTGTTATTTTCTGAAGAAATTATACTTTAATTTATAGTCTGTATTTAGGAATAATTGTCCCAATTAACACTTTTTTAAAACTCGTCTTCATTTTCAATTAGAAAAGTTAAATTTATTTTCTTTTATATTTAAATATGGCCTTATATTATATTTATGAATTCTTATTTGTTTATTTTTCCATTTAGATCTATATCAAATGCATTAAAAGCTTCCAAGAACTATTTTTTTTTTAAATATATTATTTTAAAATAATTAATTATATAATAAAAAAACTTCATCTTTAGGAATTTTAAATTCGCAGTATTACAAAAGATCCTTAAATTCATTAATTTTAAGAAAATCTTTTTTATGAGAAAAAATATCAAAGAAAACATCTAGAGCAATATTTTAATCAATAATAATAAGTTTAATAGCCTTTTAAATAGGCTCAATATTATAAGCATAATTAAGTAAATCATTACAAAAATTTTCATATTGAAAAATATCATCATTTGTACAATAATTTTAATATATAAGATTAATTTCTATAGGTTTTAATTATATTTATTTTTATTTAAAGATCTCTTTTAATTAAAGAAAATTAATAAATTCTTTATTTTATTTTTAATTTTCAAATTCTTTATTTATATCACATTTTTGGGATATTATTGTTCTTCTAATTTTTCTCAAGACTTAATTTAAATTTATTTCTTCACCTTTTTCTATTGAATCCATAAATTCTTCAAAGCTTATTTTACCATCTTTATTTTAATCAAGAAAAGTGTATAATTCATCTAGCTAATCAAAACTAAAATCAAATCCAAGTATTTTTAAAAACATCTTTTTTTTATTTAAATATAATATAAATAAAAAAATTTAATATTATATACTTATAAGGATTAAATATTTATTGATCCTTCATCTTATGAAAATTAATTATATATTTGTTTTAAAGATTTATCATTTTTGTCTTGATACTCAAGTATTTTTTAACGAATTATATTAAAATTCATATGATTTTCTAATATTATGCTTTTAAATTTTTCGAAATAAATAAAATCATCACATTCTTTTTCAATAAAATGGGAAAATA
The DNA here is from genome assembly GCF_000220395.1 of Ichthyophthirius multifiliis. NCBI lineage: Eukaryota > Ciliophora > Oligohymenophorea > Hymenostomatida > Ichthyophthirius > Ichthyophthirius multifiliis. The sequence goes on from NW_004086450.1 coordinate 92,349, forward strand.
GTAATTCTAATTATTTTTCATTAAAATTAAAATCGGAAAGATTTTAAATATATTTTTTAAATTTTTCATAACTTAACTTTTAATCATTATCAATATCAATTTCTTAAAATTTTTTTTATAAATCTTATTCTTAATTTTCAAGAATTAGCTTTTTATAAAAATAAAAATATTGTATTTAAATATAAGGTAATTATTTATATATATAATATGTTATTAATATATAAAATAAATAAAAAAGATATTTACTTTTTTAAAGCATTTATTTTATATGACTAAAATAATTATATTAATAATAAAAAAAATATATAAATATAAAATATTCAAATATACAAATATAAAATATATATAAATATAAATATATAAATATATAAATATATATATATTTATATTTAAATATATTTTTTAATTTACTGATTTAAATTAACTTAATAAAGGTAATATATCAGCTTTTATTTATGTATTTATTTTAAGTATTTTAATAAAATTATTTATTTTTATTTTCATTTCTTAATCACAATCAAATATGTCAAAAGTACCTTTTTTTATATATATTATAATAAATTTTTAATTTATTTAAAAGATTTTACTATCAATAAGTAATTATAAAATTTTCTTATCATATTTTTCTATTGAAGGAATTAATTTAGAATCTGATAACGCATTTTAATATTCTTAAAAAGATATAAAATCATCATTATCTTTATCAAACTTCTTATAAACATATCTTATTCCAACATTTTTCTTATCCATGTAATTTTTAATATCTTTACTTATATTTTAAATAAAATCTTCTATTTCATTTTTATTTGTTTGATTTTTAATTTTTTTCTTTAATTTTTTATTATTATTTTCATTTTATTTTTCATCTTATTCTTAAAATTAAACAGTTTTTCTTTATTTTCTTTAAATTTTGTAAAATAGTTTTTCATATTCTACATATTTTCTATTTCTAAGAACTTCTTTGGTTTCACAGTAATATTCAATATCTAAAATATTTAATTTTTCTTTATAATTTAAATCATATTCTAAAATATCTAAAAACTAAAAAAAAACAAATTAAAAAAAAATAAAAAAAATTATTTAAAATAACTTCTTCTAAAGATATTTCTAAATCATGAATCTTTTAGCAAAAACCAATAAAATTTTCCTCATTTTTTTAAAGAAATTTTTATAAATTATCAAAAATTTTGAATTAAATATCGTCATAAAATTTAATAAAAGAGATCGTTTTAAACATATAATTATCATCTATAAAAAAATCGAAGAAATCTTTAAAAACATCAACACATTTTTAACTATCAATATATAATTTTTCATAAAAAAGCTTATCTAATTCATATTTATCGTATTTATTTTTATCCAAAATATTATTAATGTTCAATTTTAATTCTAAAATTTTATTTCTGATTATAAATGTAAACATTTCAGCATTTTCTTCTATATATTATTTCTTTCTAATAACAATTTAATGACTATTATTGTTATTTTTTCCTGAAAACTTTTCAAATTGCTTAAAAAAATAATTTTTATTGAATTAAATTCCTCCTAAACATAAATAGTTAACAGTAGCTTGAATTTAATCTTACATTTTCTAAACTGGAAATCCAATTTAACCTAAACATCTTTCCAATTCTTTAATATTTCCGAAATTATTATCTGAAATAAATATATTATAAATACTCCCAATTTTATTTTCAATCAAAACGTCACCTAAAGTAATGAAAAACTCCTAAATTTAAGTAAAAAAAAGATCTTATTATAAAACAACATTATTAATTCCTTAAATAACTTGAACAAATTCATTTAAATTGATACAATTATTATTATTTAGATCAAAACTTTAAAATAAATAATCAGTTTCTTATTTATTTAGATATTTACATATAACAGGCATCATTTCGAAAAATTCTTTGCTTGAAATTACTCCATCTTCATTTACATCTATATTTTCAAAAATTTCTTTTATTGTTATTTTATTATTTTTAGCCATTAATTTTATTTCCTTTTTTTTATTTGTTTAAGTAAAAAAAAAAACATATAATTATTATATGTATATATTAAAATACTTCTAGAGCTTTTAATTTTTACTTTTCTTTTTAAAGTCCTTCAGATAAAACTTATGTATTAATTAATCCTTTACTATCTAATAAATTATTTATAAAAATATTAAAATGATGGTTTTTTTCTATATTTAATTTAAGGTTTCTCTCTATTAAAATCATAAACCTTTATTAATCTAAATCATCTTCAATTTCTTTTAAAAATTCTTGAATATTTGCTTAATTTAGTAATATTAACCAATAAATAGTGCTTTTTTAAGTCTAAAGATTCGATTTTTATTCATAAAAATTTTTAAAATAATTAAGTAAAGGAAAGAGTTTTTATTTATTAATTAAATCTGATCTTTAGTTTAACAAAATTAAAATTTCGGTTAAAATTTGTTCATAATCTTTTACCGGGAAACTTAATTCATATAGCTTTTCTTAAAAAAATTTTCTTGGGATATTATTTTGAGAAAAATCAAAGAAATCTTCTAATTTTTTTTTTTTTTATTAAAGTAAAATAATAATTTCACAAAACAAGTTTTCAAATTTATCAAATATTTTATAATTAAATTCTTTATTTTCTTAATTATATTAATCAGAATTCTTATTTTAATAGTAACCTAAATAAAAAGAATTAAAAAAATATATTTTTAAAACTAAAAATAAAAAACCTAATAGATTTAACAAATCAATAATAGAAACAAGTTTTTTATCTTTTAATTAAAGATGATTAAAAAGAGAAACGTAGTCATTTTCATCATTTAAATATTTAATAAGTTAAACCTTTTTTTTAAATTATAAATAATCAACTTCGACTTAAGATTATTATTAAGATTATAAACCAAATAGATTTAAAATTTCTTATTTATTAATTTTACTTAAACTAGTTTTTAATAAATTTATGATTTACAATAAATTCTAATCCTCAATTTTATTTTGAATTTAGTTATTATCTTTTTCAATAGAAATAAAAGCCTCTTTATTTTCTATTTAATTATTTTTCACATGGTTTTAAACTTTTTCAACAAATTCCTTAATTTTTAATTCATTTTCTTCATTTATATTTATATCTAAAATTTCACAAAAGAATTCAATTTTATTTTTTCTTAATGATTTTAAATTAAAATTCTAAATTAGTTTTTCTTTCAAAATATCTAATTTAATGATTGCATTAGTTTATATTTTCTCATTTAAAAATTTAGAAAAAGATATTTTATTTTTTTCTAATTATAAAGCAATTTCATTCAAAAATTGGTTTATATTTTCGATTATAGTTTATTTAAAACCTTCTTTTAAATCTTACAAATAAATTTAATTAAAATCTGATTTATCGAATATTTGCCTTATTTTCATTTACATATTGTCTGAATTGATTTTATAATTTTCATATTCGAAAAAAGTTAAAAACGCAATATATGATAAATACCCTTTTCCATTTTTAATTTCATTATTAAGAAATTCGTTTAATGAATTATATTTTTATTAAATTATATTAAACATATTTTTTAATTCATTTTATGTTTAATCTTACTAAGCTTTTTTTTTTGTTTAATCTTATTTTTAATTTTAAATAAATAAATTACATTATCTTTCTGAATATACTTCTTTTAAGAAAATGTCGAAATTAATTTAATTATTTTAGACAAATTCATCTAAAATTAGTTTAGTTTCAAAATCTTTTAAATTAATTCCATTTTTATTTAATACAATTTAAAAATCATTAAAGCTAATTAAGTTGTTTTATAAATATTTATATTTAGAAAATTCTTTTTCTAAATTAATATTTTCATCTATTAGATATATATATATTTTCTTTGTTTTTTTTAATTAGAAAAAAATAAAGAACAAAATAATTAAAAATTTACATTTAAAATTTATTTCAAATAATTATTTTCTTTATATTATGTTTCCTATTAGTTTTAATTATTAGATTTTTATTCTTTCGTTTAAAAAAACATATTTAAATCAAAGAAACCTATCTTATTAATATCAAGCATATCTTCTAGTAATTATATCTATGATTCATCTAAATGGACATTAATGAATTGCATTTTTTCATAAAACTCATTTTTATTAACCCTTTTAGAAATTTTATTTAAACTTTCAAATAAATCAGGAAATTTTATATTTATTCTTTCGCATCCCATTAGTATTTAATTATATATTTTTCTAAAAAATTATTCATTGACTAAAATATAAAAAAAATTAAAAAAATTAATGACAAAAAAGCAATTACTTTTTCTAAAATTAGATCCTCCAGGATATTATTTATCTTCAGAATTTAAACATTAATTAAATTAGTTTTAAAGTAATTAATTTATACTAGGTCTTTAACTTGCATTATATTGAGTCATAGCATTTAGTAAATTGAAAATATCTCTTCCATAAACTTATTTAATTCCAACTAAAATCTCTTGCTTTTCTTCTGGTAATGCATTTTCATCATTAAAGCATTTTAACTAATTCAAATTAGTTAAAGTGCAAATTTAAACAAGTGATATTCCTAGAGCAAAAATATCAAACGAACTCTTTTAATCTTCATCCATTTAAAAAAGTAAATTAATATTAAATCTATAGCTTTCAGGTTGTCTAAATATTTAGTTATCATCACTTTCATTAAAGGAAAAAAAACCGACTTCTTAAAACTTATAACTGTTTTCATTTTCTAATAATATGTTTTAAGGTTTAATATTTAAATTATGTAATCTATATTCATTTAAAGTATATAGTTAATTAAATAATTGCTGAATAATTCTGATTATTTCTTATGAGGAAAAATATTCAAGCTTTTCTTGCCTTCTTAGTATTTCTTCTTTTAAAGATCCATTAGGATTGTTTTCATAAAAAATACATATTTCTTCATCTTCTTGTCTTTTTTAATATATTCCTATTGGATTTAAAATTTGTTTTTGGATTTTTTGGCTTTGTTTGCATTCGCTTATTTAATTTAAGTAGTATTTTAAATGAGAAATTTAAGTAAATTTTAATTTTTTCATTATTTAGATACTTTCTTTATTTAAATCGTATTTTTTGATTTAATATGTTGAATAACTATCTTTTATTTATTCTTTTATTTCAAAATCTGATTCTTTATATTAAATTAACTCCATTTATTTTAAGGAATCTATTAAGAAAATATTTAAAATTTTCTTTATATTATTATATAAAAGTTAAAATAATAAATAAATTTAATTTTTGTTTGTAAAAAAAAAAAAAAAAAAAAATTAAATAAAAATAAAAATAATTTAATGTACGAAATATATAAAATCAATTGATTTTTCAGATTTAATTTTAATTTTTTATATAATTCTACATGTTATTTTCAAAAATTTATGGGTTTTATTTTATACTATAATTGTTTGACTAATCAATATTTTCACAATATGAAGATTTTTTTTTCATATCGCCTACAAATATAGAAATAGAAGAATAGAACTCATCTAAATCTTACGTAAAATAAATCGTTTAAACTTTTTAAATTTCCAAATTTTAAATTTATATGCTTTCGAGGTTTTCTTCAAATATTTAATCTGATTATTTTGAAATATTTGTTCCTTGCTTTTATAAAGGAGGCAATAATTAATATTTTTTTTAAGAGTTTAATGTTTATAATTTCAAAGGGATTTATAATGATTATTAAAGTTATTCTTATATAGTTATAGAATTATCAAAATAACTTATTTTTATAAATATTATATTTTTGTTAATATTATTACCTTTTAACTCGATTTTAGTCGTTTTCATCATTATATTAGGGTTTTATTTAATCACAAAATATACATTTAAAATTTAGAGTTAGCGCTTCTTTAATTTCTAATACAATTGATGTGAAGAAAGTAAATAAATATAAAAAAGTTATTTTTTTTAAAAATAATTTTTACATATATAAAGATCGTAAAGACAATTTATACATATATAATTATTACAACATTCTGACTTTAAAATACCTTAATAAATAAATAATTAAATTTATTTATTTTGTATAATTAAAAATACAATTAAAATATCTGAAACAAACAGGACATGAATATTTAAATTTTTGAATATCTTTTTCTGATTGTGGTTTTGTATTTATAAACTAATTATTTTTTATTTTTTATGTCTTTTCGTTTAATAAATACCTCTACCTAATTAGCTTAATATTATGTCTTTATTTAAAAATAATTATTTCTAATTAAGAACATTATTCTTATTGTATATTTTTAACAAATTTTTATATTTCTTAGTCTTATTAATTTTATATGTAAGTAATAGTTATTTTTTTCATATAATAGAAATAATAAAATATTTTATAAATTAAAAATATTATAAATTGGTTTTATTGATTAAATTATAGGATAAAATTATGATTTTTTATTATTATTATTAACATTATTTTATTAAAATTTATTAAAAAATTTGAATTAAGGATTATTAATATATATAAAAAATTGTAAAAGTTAAAGTAAATAATTAATTTATTAAAAATATAGAGAAAAACTAATTTTTATTATTAAATTAAATATATAAATACTAGTATCAATCAAATATAATTTTTTTTAAAAAAATATATATAAAATATTCAATTAATATTATATCTTAAAACTCATTTTTTTTGGTTTTATTATATATTTTCTTACTATATTTATTCTTTACATTCTTTAATAATAGTTTTAAAATCACTCATATAGCTTTGTATAATTTTGATTTTAGATTCAGCCTTTTTACCTGTTATTTTAATAAAATATTAATATTTTATAAAATTAATAAAAAAAAAACTTTTTACTTCATAATTATCTTCTTTATCTTCATTTCCTTCATTTTTTCTTTTCCTGTTTTTTTTTATCCCTTTCATTTTTTTTTCAGGATTTTTTTTTCTTTGTTTATTTGCCCTTTTTCATTAACCTATCTTTAGGTATCTTCATAATTTTATTTGATTTTTACCATTCCTTCAACACATCTATTATAAATATTATCAATAGCCATTAAAGTTCTTGCTAAATTTAAATTTTTTGCACAAGATTTTTTATTAGATTCTTCCACAACACTTAAAAGTTACATTTTTTCATTATTTTTTTCCTTTTGTTAATTTTGATTTTTTTTTTTTTTTTAAATAATAAATTAAAATAAAAAACTTCTAATTTTTTAGCTAAATCTTTAATATCATTATTATATTAAAGAATTTCTTAGTTTTTTTCTTTATAAAACTACATTGCTTCATGCTTTGTTTATTCTTATAACTCTTCCAATTTTTTATTATCATCTAAAAAAGCTTGATTTGAGGAATTTAATTTTTTATATCTTCCTGTTATTTCGTTCATATCTGGATATTTATCCCCATGAGCTTTCATAACACTTTCTAAGTAATCTTCATATTTTTTTAAAGATTGAACTTTTTATTCTAATTCTTATAATTATTTTTGTAAATTAGTTTATTATATTTAAAGTTCTTTTATTTCTTTTTCTTTTTATTCTTTTTGTTTTAATTCATCTTATAATCGCTTCTCAGCACGGTTCTTTTTAGCCTCATTATCTTATAAAAATTTACAAAAATTAATCAATTCAGCTTATATATTTAAATCTTATTCTCTTAAATCTTCTTCTTTTTCTTGAATTAAATTTCTTGTCTTTTTAGTTTTTATTCATATTTTATTTTTATAAATTTATTATTACTCTTTAAATTCATCTTTCTGTTTATCAAAAGCTTCGTTTATTTCATACATTTGTCTTCTTTTTTCCAATAATTTTGTTGCTGGAGATATTGTTTCGAAATTCTAAAATCCTTTATATTATATAGTATTTGACTTTTTCATTTTTTTTTTTGGTTATTATTTTAATATAAATGCTTATTTCTTTTTTAGTTTTAATTTAAAAAAAATAAATATAAATAACAATATATAAAATTGTGATTAAAAAAACGTTTTACAAAAAAAAAAAAATTATAAAATATAAAAATTTAAATAAAGATATACATATAATATAAATATAAAGTATTTATATATTGTTTTATTTTTAAAAATGTTAAATATTTAAATCCTAATTGATTTCATATTTTAAATTTTTGTTATTTTATTATTTTTATTTCCTTCCATTTAAACATTTAATATAATAACATTTACAAAAGAAGCCGGTTAATAATATTATCAAAACAATGACCCGTTAGATAAATAAATAAATTAACATTTTACATAAAAATAGCAATATTTAATAAAAAATATCAAATTAAATTCCGATTCTGAAATTTTTTGCAAAATAGGATTTAATTTATATTTATATCCTGATGAAGATAAATATTCAGAAAACCCAGAATAAATAAGAATATAAATATCAGAAAAAGAAACAGAATATTATTTGATGGCTCTTTAAAACAAATGTGTTTATTATCAAACTGAATTATTAATTTGGGAATATTGCTATGGAAAATACATAAGGTAATTTGAAACTGAGAAAGCTTTTTTAATAAAAAAAACGAAGAAAACTTGGCAAAATAAATAAGATTACGAAGCATAAAAAGAAGAAATTTATTTAGGATATTCCATATAGTATAACAAGAAAAATAACGAAACTTATTATTCTTAAGTTGAGCAATAATATAATTATTTTAAAGTAGAAACTAAAAAATATATATAATATACACCTTTTAATGGAAAAAATTAAAATAATTCGCCTTTTAAAATATAAAATGTAACTTTAGAAAAACCATAAATAATAATAAATGGAAATTTAGTCCATTTTTTGAATAACGAGAAAATATTTTAAGCGGATTAATTAATTAAAATCATTTTAAATACAAATTAAATGATTTACATTAAAATTTTAATAAATAACTATTTGGGACTTTTTGAAAAAGACATATTTGATAATATATAAAATGGAAAATATTTAAACTTTAAAATATATACTTTTAAAGATACTAGTATTTTAAAAAATACTGAAAATCTGATTTTTTATAATAATTATGTATATAGAAAAGGATTAGATTGCTTTAAAAAATTCAATAAAAATGATGTTACTATTGTCCATTTTTATAATTTTGTTATAATTAAAGTTGTAAAAAAAATTATTAATCATGATTTTATGTAATTATATGAAAATAATAAGGGGGAGTTTTGGGAGAAAAATAAGGAAATTTTCATATTAAAAATACATGTTTTGTAAAAGAATACATTCATTTCTGAAAATAAGAGTATTTTTTTTCTAAAAACGAATTTTCAATAATTGAACTTTTCCAAATTTGGAATTTTCAGAGGACGTTTTTTGGTTAATATTCCTGAAAATACTAAATATTTAATATTTGTTAATCTTTAAAGGATTATTTTTGTGTCTGTATTGGAAAATATATTTAATAATTGTGCTAAATTAGACTATTTCGTTGATAATTTCGAAGGATTTTTTATCACTTTAGCTTCTTTTGAAACTAAAATAATAAAATAATATGAAGAAGATGATGAATAAAATTACGAAATAGAGTATTATTATATTCCTGAATTCATAAATTTTTCCAAATATAATCAAAATGAATTAAACTTAGTATAAATATAAGAAATCGAAAATATAAAAATGCATAGAAATATGAGTTTTCTAATATTTTAGATAGTAAATTTACAAGATTATTCATAATTTAGTTTATTTTTGGCAAATTTTAGACATAAAATGGATTAAGGAGTTGAAATAGTATTTAATTTTTAAGGAGAAATATAAATTTTTTATAATAATATTTTCCAAAAGAAAATATTTTATAAAAATATAATAATTAAATATTCTGGATTGTAAAAAATTATCTTTATAATTAATTTTTTTTAAGATTAGGAATTTCTAATGATATTACTCCTTCAAATTAAATTCTCGAAATCGGATTTTAAACTAATTTTTCTTTTCTGAGATTCTTTCCTTAAAAATCTTTTAATATTAAAGTTTATTTTATTAAAAACGGATATTTTTAACCTTAAAATAAAGTAGATTTTTCTGTTTTATATTTAACGTTACATTCTAATGATTACAAAGCAATAAAAAAATATAAATATGGAACATTTTGTCATTTAAATAATACCCAAAGAAGCAGTTAAGTGATATTTTTTTGCGGAGAAGAGCTTTTTAAAATCGTTAATGTTAAAGAAAAGTAAAATTGCGAACATTATTTTATAGTAGAAACTTTTTTGTTGTGTAAAGATAAAGACTTTTTTAAAAAATAATCATAGACAAATATAATTAATTGTATATTAAATTGAAGAATATATTATTATTAACTTTAAAAAAAAAAAAAATACTAATAATTTATAAGAATAATATTTTTTTTTTTTAAACATACTTATTTTCTTTATTATTAATTTTTATTACTTAAAAATATTACAAATTATGGAAAATTGTTTAAATGTTATTTAAATTTTTCAAATATTAATTTAATACACAGAAATTCAAAAACTAAAAAATTGGAGTTTTAAATACAAATAAAAAAAGAGATACCCAAAACTGATTTATGATTTAGATTATTTAAAAATTTTCGAAATTTTTAAATATTTAATAAATCGAATTCAAGTTTATTTTGAAACTATTTCATTCTTTTTATTAGTTTTTATATTACTTATATTTATTTTATTTAGATTAGTTTATTTAGATTTTTTTTATTTTCAATTCTATTAGTTACAAATATTTCTTACAGTCTCTATTAGTTACCTTTTATTTCTGATTATTTTTATTATTTTTCTTTTTTATTACTATTATTTAATATTAATTTTAAATTTAAGATCATTAAATATGGCTATGAAAATTCATATTATGAAACATTCCACAATTTATGACTAATTTAAAATATATTCTATTTTAAATCAAGGACATATTTTAATATAACCTTATATAATATATAAATAAGTTTTAATTAATTTAAAGAATAAAATTTATTGTTTGATATTTTATTATTAACACCATTTAATTAATATATACTATTAGCTAGATAAAAATTAAATATTAAAATATTTTGATCATTAACAATAGTTTATAAAAATTTTATTGATAAGAAAAAAAATATTATTAAAAAATAAAATATGAACTCAAAATTAAATATAAAAAAATATTTAAAATAAATAAATATTACTTAAATTTATATAAAATATTCTTATTATACGTTAAAATATCAAAATATCTAAGGGATTCTTTGATAATGATATTAATTCGAAAGAATTCAAAATTTTTGTATCATTTAGAATTTTATTTTTTTTGGATTTAAATTGTTTCCAAAATTTTTTTAAATCATATTTCGAATCAGATTAACGAAATCAAGTTTTCATTAGTTTAAAATTATTTCATTTCATCAAATGAAAAAAATAAAATTTCGAGCATCTATAAATAAAAGTAATTAAACAAAAATAAAAGGTTAGAATAATTAAAAATTTAATTAATTATATTTATCAAATGCCGAAACTAAATTATATTATAGTTATTTATCACTTCCTTCATTAAAAAAAATATAAAAAAATATTTTCAATACATATATCTAATTGCAAGTTAAATGAAAATCTTGGAAATTAAATAAACATAAAAAAGAGCGAAAATATGATAAAGAATATTGCATGAAAGTTCTTATAATTAAGGTTTTTTTACAGAATGGAAAACAGAAGGAAAAAAAATAAAATGGAAAAGCATAATTAATCATAAAAATGCTCTTATTTAAAAATTTATTGTTAATGAAAGTGAAATTTGAAATTAGAATTAAATAGTTATATTATGAAATATTTTTATTGTTTATATACTTGAATGTACAAAAGATTTTTTTTAATAATAAAAATATAAATGTTTAAAAAATGATAAGACTAAGAAAAAAAAAATATATAATTAAGAATAAATATGGAAAAAAATAATAAATAATAAAAAAATATAATTTGTATATAAATTTTATTATTAGTATTAATAGTATATAAATATTCTAATTTTGCTTTATCACTAATTTATAAAATTTACTTTGATTTCTTTGTTTAAATTTAGTTTTTATTTCAAAACTACTGCTGCTAATTTATATTGTTATTATCGAAATTTATAAAAGACCATCCATTTATATGATTATCTATATTTTTTGTTTATTACATAAAATCTGGAATATGGTTAATTTTGCTTATATTTATTTGCCTTAAATAAGGTAGCGGAGGTTTTAATTTTCTTTAAAAAAATAAAATAAAAAGCTTTAAAATTTAAAAATTAAAATAAATAAAGATTATAAAAAAACCTTTAAAGAACTTAATTCCAATTTATACCTGTAAAAAAAGAATGTTTTTTTATTTCTTCAAAATCGTTTTTTCCATTTCCTAATCTTTTCATAGGATTTTTAATAAGTAACTAATTTAAAATAAAATAACATGTATTTTAAAAAATATATATAAGTTTTAATTAATAGAACTTTTGATATCAAATTTCTAGCACTTTCGGAGACATAACTAGGAAATTCGATTTCTTAAAATTCTATATTATAGCATATTTCTTCTCTAAAAATAAAATAAAATATATATAAGTTAGTTTAAATAAATATAAACCTTGATTCACTATAGAAAGGAGGAACACCAGTAAGCATTTCATATAAAAGTACACCTAAATGATAATAATCTACAGCTTTTCCATGACCAGTTCTTTTAAGCATTTCCGGAGCCAAATAAGCTAAAGATCCACAAAAAGTTTTAGTAAAATAATTATCATATATTCCGTCCTTAGAAAGCCCGAAATCAGTTAACATAGCATGCCCTTCTGTATCTAAAACAATATTTTCGGGTTTAAGATCTCTATAAACAATATCATTTAAATGTAAATGCTTTATAGCAAGTAATATTTCACATAAATAAATACGAGCTCTTTGTTCAGTCAGACTTAATAAAATAATTTTTATTAATATTGTTTTTATTTAATTTATATAAAAAAAACCGTTTTTCTCTTTATAATAAACTATTTAAATCACCTCCTGGAGCATACTCCATTATAAGAAATAAATTTTTACTGGTTTAGAATGCAAACATTAGTTTAATAATAAAGGGATGATTAATTATACTTAAGACATTTCTTTCAGTAAGAGCATATTTAATTAAATTATTTCCAAAAATTTTAGATTTATGTAATATTTTCATAGCTAAATATTAATCTGAATTTCCTCCTTTTTATTCAACCAAATAAACTTCACCAAAAGAACCTCGTCCAATCTAATCTATAATTCTGAAGTTTTCAGGGCCAATTTATTATTATTATTATTATTATTATTATTATTATTATTATTATTATTATTATTATTAATATTATTATATTTACTATTGCTATTAATATATTTAATATTAATTTATTCCATCTTTTTTAAACATATTCATTACACTTTCATTAGGATATTCATGAATTATTATTTAAGAAACAGTACCTTCTTACATTTGATTTTATGAATTGAAAGAAGATGCTTAACTAGAGATATTACTAGTAATTTTATTAGAATCAACTTTACTATTATTTTATAAAGAATTAACTTTTTAACCAAATAAATCAAAAATTTCTTAATATACGACATACTCTATAGCTGTTTTTCCCTCTTTATTTTTCCCATATATATCAACACATTTTACCCCCAATATTACTCTAACACATTCTATAAAATTCGCTCTACAAGCATAATGTAAAGCACTTTATTAAAGATAATCGGTTTTATTTACATCGGCTCCTGCTTTAATCAAAATTTCAATAGTATTAACATTATTTTAACAGGTGGCTAATATAAGAGGTGTTTAATCTAAATTATTTAATGTATTTACATCTGCATTATTTGATATAAGTAAGTTTACAATATTATTATTTCCATTTTCAGCTGCATAATGTATAGCTGCCTATTAATCATTATCTTTAAAATCTACATCAGCTCTTAAATCCGCCCTTTCATGTTAAAGTAATTAATCTATTGTATTAAAGTCATTTTCTCTTACACTTTATATCATTTTCATGTTGTTTTATTTCTTTGAATTCCACCAGGAGGCCCATGCATTTTTGTAACGTCTTTTTAATTTATCGAAATATTCTTAGTTATTTGTTTTTTAAAATTTGTCTATTTAATCTATATTTCTTATGTCGTATATTTGTCCTTTTTTTTTTTTTTTTTACTAAATAAATAAAAAAAAACCTGTATCTTAATCTTTTATAAGAAACATTTCTTCTTTTTTATCTTCTTAATTGTAATTAAATCTTAATACTTTGGGGGATTTTTTACGTAAATTGCTATTATTTATTATACTATCATCTTATTATTATTATTAATTGCTTGAAAAATTAAAATTATTAGTCTTATAAAAGTTTTAAGAAGAGTTTTAATTTATAAAATTATTTGATTTATAATCTATAGGTTCTGTTTTTTAGGAAAGAATCCTTTAATGTGTAATAGGTTTACTTAATTGATTATTATGTTAAGATTATGATCCCCTTTAACTATTATTCTTATTATTATCTAATGATTCTGATTAATTATTAACACTTTTATTTTACATTATTTAGTAAGAATTGTTTTCTGTTTATTAAACTTCATTTAAATTATTGCATGTATTTAATTTATTATTATTAATATTATTATTTAAGTTATGGTTATTACTATGTATATTTATAATTGGGCGTCCGTTTTATATAAACAATTCTGTTTTAGATGGTTATATACTTTTTGTTTAATAAAAATAATTGCTAGTAGAAAAAAATTAAGTATTGTTAGTTTGATAATTCTAACTTTATATTAGTTCATTTTTCACATTTATATTATTACTGTTTGGACTATTTAATAATATATTTCTTTAGTTTCTTTAAATGTTATTTGATGGCATAATCTATTGTGCTTTTTGAATTTTATTTATACTTTCGCTTTGTTTTTGTAGTTAGAATTATTGAATGCTTGTCCTTTAGTATGGGATTTTACTTATTTTTTCCATATTCATTTTTTTTTTATTTATTTATTTTGTATTTTATTTTATTTTACTTTTTTTTTTTTTTTTTTTTCTTTTTTTTTTTTTGATTTTGATTTTGATTTTGATTTTTTTATTTAATTATAAATTTTATGAGAATTTAATATTTTTTTATTTAACTATTACTTTATTATTTTTTTTTTTTGGTTTATTTATTATTAGTTTTTTTATTACTATTTTTTTTATCAAAAATATATAAATTAATATTATTTTAAATTTTTTTTTAGATTAAATCTGCTATAAATATTTTTTATGTATAAATTTATATAGAAAAAATGATTATAATTTATTTGAAAATAATTATAAATTAAATATATTATAATTTATATATTTTATTCTTTTATTTTAATCTATCAAAATTATTAACTTTAAATGTTTTTTAATATGTTTATGAATAACTTTAACTATAAATTTAGTTAAAAATAGCTAAAATATACTTCAAACCTTATGATGAAAATGATTACTTAGTTTTTAAAAAGAAACAGATAAAACCATTAATCTATATCTATTTTTTATACAAATATATTCGATTAATGTAATATGTAATAGATTATCAAAAATAGAAAATAATATTAAGTTTAAAAGAAAAAAAATTAATATGTTTATCTAATATAATAAATTATTTATTTAATATTTTAAATTTGAAAAGTATTTTAGATTAACATTTAAAAGTTTCATTTAATTTTCAAATTATTAAATTGGTTAAAAATTAAAGTGAATATAATTTATTTTATTTTTTAAATAAAAACTAAAATATCAATAATTATTTATTTATTAAAATTGTTAAATATTTATATAAATTTTATATATTTTAATTTCAAACTATATAAAATAATCTAAATTATTTTTAGAATGTATTCAAATTCGATTAAATTTTATAAATTTGTATATTAAATGAATAACTAAATAATTAAAATCAAATATGTTTTAATGAAAGGTTATACTATTTAAAATTAATATTAGATTTTTAATAATTATAATATTTTATTTATTTGAAGATTTTTTAAGTTAATAATATTATAATATTTAATATATAAATTTAATTTTAATTGATGATTTCATTATTATTTTTTATCTAATCTAAACATCATGCTAAATTATATTATATTAACAAAAACATTTTTTTTTAAAAAAGAAATATTACAAAATCTAAAAAAATAAAATCATAAATATATAAATAAGCTTTAAAAATTATGGAGAATAATAATATAAATATTTAAAAATCTAAATCTCATTATAGTTTTATCATATAAATAAAAACTGACGTAATCATATAAAAGCTTCTGTAAAATATGACTAAAAATAGATTAAGTAATTAATTAAATAAAGCATAATGCAAAAAAAAAATGAAATAATTAATAATTATCTTAAAAATTATTATTTGAAAAAATTAGAATAAATATAAGATAATAAATTAAGAAACGAAAGAATGTTTTATATTTAAATTTAAAATAATAATTATAATAAAAAGAAAAAAAAAAATTAAAGAAACTATTAGTAATAAAAGAATTTTAGCAAGTTAAAAATTGTAATAAAAAATATATATATTATTAATAATAAATATAAAAATATAATTTTATCATGTATATGTAATATAAAATATATTATATTACTACAAACAAATAAAATAATTTTACATATGAATAACAAATTAAATAAATTTTTTAAATATTTTTTTTATTTTTTTGTGATATTAGTGTATATTTTTTTATTTTATACATTTATTTTTATTCAAATTTATTTATTTTTTATAAAGTAGATTTAAAAATTATTTATTTTAATAAATTGCTTTTAAATTAATTGACTATATATAAATAAAATCTAAAAAATAAAAATATTGTTATTAAAAATAAAATAAAAAATGTAACTTTTTCAATATTTAGTATTTTAAAGATAAATAAGTACAGAATATTATTATCTTTTTAAATTTGATTAATATAATCTTTTTAATTTATTGTTTCCGCCTATATTATAAACTTAATTATTTATCCAATTTTATTATAATTTCTAATCTCTGATATATTATTATTATAATTTATATGTTATTTGATTATAATTTTTAAAGGAAGATATTGAAATTTTTTAAATTATTTCCCATTTAGATCTCTTATTTAAGTTTTATTTTACTAAAATTTTTAGTGCTTAGACATAGGTTATTAAAACAATTAATATTTTATTTAATTATAGACACGTTTTATCTTGCATAAAATTAAAAAAAAAATTATAATTAGATATTTTATCTGTAAATAGAATCAAACTTTCTTAAGAATATATATTTTTAACATATTTTGTTCTTATTTAATTTTAATAGAATCTATTTTATTTAAGAAATATTCTTAACACTATTTAATTCAATTTAATTCAGTTTATTTAAGCTCATAAAAATTAAACTTTAAAGAATTTTTATTGTACAAATTTATAGATGAATTTTTTAATTAATATTTGAATAATAATTTGAGTAAAAATTTAACAAAATAAGTAAATAATCTATAATGTATTATCTTATATGATTTTTTTTTAAATCTAGTTTAAATTTTTAGACTTTGTAAATTAGATTTATCTATTGATATACTTTTTTATAATTATTTTCTTATTTTTTCCTTTAGAATAATTAAGAAATTTAAATAGATATTATTAAATGAAAAATGAGAAATTACTTTTCAAAATTAAGACTGACTTAAGTGACTTAAGGATAACTTTAATAATTTGCTTTTTAAATTATTGAGAATAATTATTAAAATAAAAAAAATTTGAATTATTTTATATGTATTGAATGAATAACATAAATTGAAATCTGATTGTATATTTTCTTGAATTTCTTAAATTAAATTTTTTAAGAGCTTTTGTAAGCTATTAATTAATTTATCTTTTTTTCAAACTTATTTAAAACAGTCATAAAATATTAAAATTTATTTGGAAGGAAATTAGGTAGAAATATTATAATTATAATTTATATAGTTTATTTAATAATCAATAAAATAATTTTTTTTAATGCAAATATAAATTTAATAAATATACCTTTTATAATAAATAAATATTTAATTCATTTAATTTAAAAAAAAAACTTTAATATAAAATTTAATTAAACAAACAATTAATTTAATTTAATTTAATTTACAATAAAAGTTAAAAAGTATAGGTATTTAAATTAATTAAAAATATAATTAACTAATTAATTTTTCATTAAAAAACAAATTTGTTTTGTAATCAATTTTAAAAATTAATTCTATTTTTTATGTAAATGTTTAAATTTATGTAAATTTAAAATATAAATTAAATTAAAAATCAAAACTATTATATTTTTCAGAAATGAAATTCTTATTATCTAATAGCTATTTATTTATTATAATTTTTTTTTAAACTTCCAAATTATTATTAAATTTTAATTATGTTTTCTTGCTAAGAATTATATTCTTAAAATTTATTTTACATATTATTTTAAAAAGCATTATTATTTCTAAAATTATCAGTATTAGAAGATAAGCTCGATATATCCTTATTTTATGAATTTAATTTTATAGTTTTAAGCTAAAATCCTTCAAGTTGCATCCCTTATGTCATATTACCTATATTTTTATTATTTATGGCCAAAGGAGGTTTTTTTTTAATTCTAAAATTAGCACTTTTATCATTTTTTATACTTTCATTTTATTACTAAGGAATATTATTATTACTTTTGCTTTGTATATTAATTTTTACTTTAAAAGCACTACAATATCCTTTTAAAAAAGGCTAAGAACATTAAGGACATTATAAAACTCCTTTTTATAAAATTTATTTAAAGCAACTTGAATCTATGGTATGTTCGCAGTTAAGTTTTCTTATTAATCCACAAGAATCTTTTTATAAGCAAACAATGCATTAAGGCTTAGCTTTATTCATTTCTTATCCTACAATAGAAAGTGAGTCTTGCTAATAATCCATTTGAATATCTTTAACCATTTAAAAACAAGAAACGATATAATCTGGTAAATTATTGAATAAAACCAGCTTTGGATTTAATTAATTTTTTCCATTTGATAATTTGAGAACACCTTTTGCTTATACTTATGCTTAATTTCTAGCAGGTGGTATTTACCATTCTTCTTCTTTTTATTTTTTAAAAAGGAATTTTTAATGAACTGGATGTTGAAAGTTTTCATAACAAAAATTGCATAAATCTATATTTTCACATATCAAACAGTGATATAAGTTTCCTACTATATTCTTTTTACCACATCCTATACAATTATGATTAAAATGAGTTACATAACGAACATTATATGAATCTTCATCAATTTTCATTTATTCTAAAATTTTATGCTTCATATCTGTTCTACACATAGGACATGTGAACTTTTCATTACTTTACATTTTATGTTCGATCCATATTCTAAGACATTTCATATGAAAATTATTTCCACATTTTACTTTGCAATATGTAATACATTAATCCTCTTTTAACTTTTTTTATTTTTATGTATCTAATAATAGATTTGTTTTAGTAAATTTTTACCTGCTCTTAACATATACAGCATACTGTTTCTTCATCTATTTATATTCGAACTTAATCTTTATTACTTTTTTCAGTTTTTTAGTTTTTCTAAGTTACATTGTTATTTTTTTATTTTGTTGCATGTTTTAAATTTATTATATCATCGATTTCATTATCTAAATAACTTCCTTACCAGATTAATGGATTATTAAGATTTAATCTATATTTTTTGGAAAGAACAAACAAAGTATGAATACATTAATTATTTATTCTTTATGATTAACAAGTGCATTTTATTGTATATCCTATATTTATTTTATATTTATCACCTTTTTCATCTTTAAATTATAAATTTGTTGGACCTATTTCGTTTACAAGAAAAAGCTTTAATTCTTAAGCTTCTTCATATAATTCTTCAAAATTTTAAGGCATTTTTTATATCCAAGAAACTTATCTTGTATTCATTTTATATTTTTTTTTTTTTTAAATAATTTTTTTTAAAAAAAAAAAAAAAAAAAATAATAAATTACAAACTACACTAAATAATAATAAATTAATATAAATAAAAAACCACATATAATATAAGTTTTGTACAAAATAATAAATGAAAAATAATAACAAGTCTAACAAGTCACTAAATACAATGTAATTAATTGAAAAAATTCGTTTATAATCTTAAAATTAATTGGACATAAAGGAAAGTTACAATTTAGCCAGAAAAAATAATAATTCAGTTTCAAATCGTCAAATAAAATATTTAAATCCATAAACAAATCAAATTATATGCTAACTACAAAAAGATTATTCTAATAGTTTTGGTTCTAAATAATTAATAAAAAACTCAGTTAATATTGAAATAGATAAGCATGCTAAAGAAATTATAGAGAATCATAAAAAATAAAATTCTGATTACTTATTACTCAATGATTATTAAAAAAGTAGTAAATACTTCTCATAGTAAACATCTAAGTTTATCGAATAAATAAGGAAACGCTCTAACTTCGATATATGCGACAATTTGAAATAATCTGAAAAAAAAAAGTATGATTTGAATATAAATGAAGATGCTTGTAGGATAATAAAATAAATTAATTCAGAAATCAAAATAAGATAATCTATTTTACAATTAAAAAAACCTGAAAAAAATAACGAGTAATAAAATGATGTAAAATAATTTAATTCAGAAAAATAAAGTTCAGTAAATCTTATATCTAATATATTCTCTAAATAACCTAAGAATGTATAAATAGAATAGTAAAAATAATTTCATTTAAATGATAATGTACTGATAAAAGATGCGTAAAATTAAAAAATTAAAAACATAATATTAGAAAATAATTCTAATATTAAATAAAAAAATAATTTAGAAATACAAAAAATAGGTTTAAATGATATTAAAAATGATAATTAAAAAAAAAAATGTTATTATAATTAATATGATTTTATTTTTTCTTATAAAAAGTAATAACCATAGATTGATTAATAATTAAATTCACCTTGTTTTAATACATAAAAAAAAAATATAAGTAAGAAAGAAATATTAGAGCTTCATTCTTGATTAATTAAATATATATATTAAATAATATATAAGTTTATTATTTTTTTATAAATTTTAAACTAAAATTGTAATTTTTAAATATTTTTTTTTTTTTATTATAAATAATTAAAAAATTGTTTGTGATAATTAAAGTTTTTTTTTTAAAAATCAAAAAATAGAATTAATAAATTAAAAATTTGTTAACAATTTAAAATTAAAAAAAAAAAATTGAATATTTTTTAATATATTTATATTTATATTATAATATATATATATATATATATATATATATATATATATATATACTTATATTAAGTTTTATATATAACTATTAATTTTTATTTTTTAATATTAATTTTTTTTTGTATCATAACTTCAACTCTACTGATTGAGACGAATAGTTCTTTCTCTATAAATGATATTTTTTTTTATTTTTAATTTATTAAAATATTTTTTGTTTTCTTTTATAATCAATAGATAAATTAATTTTAATTTTTTATTATACCAAATATTCTATAAATAATAATTTTATTTAGTATAATTTTTTAAAAAGACAAAAATATTAATCAAAATTAAAATTAAATTAATGAAAAATAAAAAAAACATAAAATCTAAAATATATATATTAAAAATATATTAAAAAAAAAATATAAAAAATGTAAACAACTTCAGGTGAATCTGACGCAAATTAATTCTTAAAAAATCAAGAAATGGTAAAAAACTTACTTGAAACTATTGACAAAAAATCATTAGAGGAAATAAAGTTATATATAGAGACCGTAGAAAAGCAAATTAAAAATAAAAAACATCCATATTCATAATTTTCAAAAGTTTCAGAATTAATAAATACAACAAAAGATGGCAAAGGTCGTTCTTCATTACACTTTGCATCTTCTCGCGGTGACATAAAAATAGTCGATTATTTAATATCTTTACAATCTGATTTAAACTAACAAGATTCAGAGGGTAATAATGCATTCTTTATTGCTGTTTAACATGGACATTTGGACTTAGTAAAGTATTTATGTGATAATTATAAATAAGATCCTTTATAAAAACGTAAAAAAGATATAAGTGCAATCCATTTAGCCAGTTCTAATGGTGATATAAATATGATAGAATTTTTATTATAATAAAAAGCAAATATTGAAGAACCTAGTTCTTTTGGATTTCCAATTAATTGGGCTGCGGGTTATAATTAAGTGAATACAGTAAAATATTTGATATAAAAGGGAAGTTCTCTTAATGGAGATTCTAAAGGATGTATTCCTGCACCTTTAATATTAAGTGTAGATTATAATAACAAAGAGTTATTTTAAATTTTGATTAATCAAAAAGCAGATGTTAATGTGAAAGATTCGAACGGGTGGAGTGTAGTTTAGTTAGCTGCAGAAAAAGGAAATTTAGAATTTATATAAGAATTGATAAAAAATGGAGCAGATGTAAATTATATTAATTAGGAAAAAAGCGCACTTTAATTAGCCTTTGAAAATAAATAAATGGAAGCCTATTCTTTTCTTAAAAAACATACATCAATAAGTTTTGATGAAAATTAAGCTGCTATTAATTAATTATAAGATTAGAAATAAAATAATGATACTATTTCTTATCAACCTACTAAAGATAAAGAAAAAGCTAATGCTTTGAAAGAAAAAGGTAATATACTTTTTAAAGATAAAAAATACTAAGAAGCTTTTGAATTTTATATTTAGGCTATTGAATATGATAACTAAGCTGTTGCTTTATACACTAATGCAGCTGCTGCGTGTATTTATTTGTAAAAATATAATGAAGGACTTTATTTTACGAAAAGGGCAAAAGTTTTGGATGAAAAATGGGTTAAAAGTTATTTCAGAGAGGCTGAAATTTACACTGCATTAAATGATTTTTCAGAAGCAGCTGTAAGCTATTGGGAATGCTTGAAAAGAGAACCAGATAATATATTATATAAAAAGTTATTCGAATAATTGTTCTAAAAAGCAAAAGAAAAAAACAAAAAAATGAATTAATGAATGAATGAATGAATGAATATATATAATTAATTTTAAATTCTATTTATATTTATTTTTTTTGTAATAGCATTATATGAGTATATTTTTTCTTAATTTTTATAAAGCAGAAATATATATTTTATTTTATTTTCAAAATTATTTTAAATCATAAATATAAAAAAGCATTTTTTAATAGATAAAATAAAAAATAAAAATTCGAATTGTTTAAATAAAAGATTTTAATCCAAATATATATTTATTTAAAACTTAATTTATTAATCAATTTAGCTTTTTAGTTTTAATAATTAATATTAAAAATTTAAAATAATGAATAAAGAATAAAAATATAAAGTAATATAAAGTCTAATAATAATAATAATAAGATAAAATAAAATAAAGGATAATATTTAAATTAAATAAAATTAAATAATTTAAATTATAAATTAAAATAATAATAAACCCTTTGTTTGAATTAATAAAAGCTTTTATAGATAATTACAAAAATTCAAAAAAATAAATTTAATAAAATTTACATAATCATAATTCAAATTAAATAAATATTACTTTCTTCATATATAATATTTATATATTATTTAATAAATTACATATTAATTTCAGTTATGAGATGATTTTTAATATTTATTCTTAATAATTTATTTAAAATATATAAATTAATATAATTAATAAGATTTAAATAATAATTATTTTAAATAATAAGATGAATTATTAATTATGATTATTTTTTTTTTTTAAAATAATTTTATA
>NW_004086450.1:116303-126907 GCF_000220395.1 Ichthyophthirius multifiliis
AATAATAAGATGAAAAAATAAATTATGCTATATTTTATAAAATAATCTCGTACTTCTAAATATTTCATTTTTAATCATATACAATAATAATATTAACTAATAAAATTTTTATAATGTATTAATGATAGAAAATAAATAAGTTAAATCTAAATAAATAAATATTTTAAATTATCTTATATATATGTATATATATATATATATATATATATATTTATATAAATATATATATATATATATATGTTTATTTATTAATTTAATTTTTTATTTTTTTAAAATAATTTTATAAAATTTTTTATTTTAATAAATAAAATAAATTTTTTTTTACTTTTCTTTTAAATTCTTAATTTTTATATTTATAACAATATATATATCTATAATTTTTTTTTCTTTTTTAAAGTTAAAATAAAATGAATAATAAATTTTAATTTTCTAATAATTACATTATATTTTATATCCAAATATTTTTTATTTTAATTAATCTTATTTTAGATATAAATTTTATATCTATTTTTTTTTTTTCATAATAATTGATTTTTATGATATTTGTTTATTATTTTTATATAAATTATCTTTAATTGTTATGTTAGTTAATTACTTATATGTGAAATATTATATAAATAAATATAAATTTTAATATTTGTATCTTTTTTATTTATTTTATACATTCAATATATATATATATTTTTATTTTTTATATAATATGGCAATAATAAAATATATCTTAATTTATTAATGTAAAAAATTAAAAATATTGAATAATTTTTTTTATTTTTATTTGATAAATATTTTTTCATTAATTATACATTATTTTATTTATACTATTTATATTTTTATTTTATAATAAATATAATAAAATATAATTAATATGTATGTATTTAATTTTTATATTATTTTATGTTTTTTTATATTTTTTTTATATTGTTTTTTAAAAATAAAATATAATAATTAAAAAATTCTAATGTTATTAAATGTTTTTATAATTTTAACAAAAAAATGAAATTTTTTAATTATAGAAATCATTCATGTACTTTTTCAAAAGTATCTATTACAAATTATTCAATAACTTTTTCGCTTTTTTATGCTGATTTTATACAAAAATCTTTAAATTTATCATTTGTTGCCTCTATAGTAAACTTTTCAAAATAATATTTAAATAAATGACTATTCTTATTATTTTTTACATGTCTATCTCCATCATCTGTAAATGATGTATATTTAAATACACCTTCTGCTCCTTAATATTATCCAACTCCTTTAACCAAAAATAAAAATTAATTTTAATGTACTATAAATTATTTTGTAATACCTCTATATTATATATCTATTTAAACATGATAACCAGGTTTTTTTTTGCCTCTAACAGTTACTAATGTAACCTTTTTTTATTAATGAAATAAAAAAACAATTACAATAAAAAAATACTTCTCCTGTAATATTTTATATATCATAAAATTCAATCTATTTATCAGTTGAAAGAAAAGGTTACTGTTAAATAATTTACTAGAATTCTTGCTTAACTAATTTCAAATCAATTTTTTTTTCCTCCCTTTTTATATATATTGTTTTATTATATTTGGATTTTTTTATATTTACCATGTTCCTAATTAATTCCATTATGATACGTGTTTATCTCTTTTAATATTTTATGAATAAATTTATATTATAATTTAATATAATTTAATACTATTATTAAACAATTTTAGAAGGGTCAACTTTTTAAGGTTCCTTTTTAGGAACACTTTAATTTTTTTACTTATCATTATCTACCCAATATGTGTAGGAAACTTCTTTACTTAGTTTTTTTTAATCTTATTGATTTAATTCTTAGTCGTTTTATATATTTTATTAATTGTTTTATTCTTCACTATCGCTTTGCATTTTTAATTTTAATTTTTTTAAAAAAAAAATTTAAGATACTTTTTTATTTTGTAATTTTTTATAAAAATAAATCTTTGTTTTTTTTTGTTCTTTTTTTCTAAAAAGAACAAATTTAATTTTTGAATTATTTCTCCTTTAAGTATTATTTTAAAAATGAATATAAATTTCTATATATAAAATAAAAATTATTTTTATTTTAATTGAATTTAAAAAAAAATTCTTTTTATTATTAATAAATAAAATGATTATGAAAAATAATTTATAATATTATTATGTTAAAATTAATATAACATTCCTTATTAATATATATATATATATATACGAATTAAAAAATATAAAATTTATTTTAATTTTAACTATAATATGTTTTGAATTATACTTTATTATTTTAATAATTCAATAAAATATTTGACTTTTATTTTTTTAAGTATTTTCTTTTTGGAAAAATTCCAATTTAATTCATTATAATTTTTTTATTTTCTATTTTTATCTATTATAATAAAATTTATTTTTAAGTATTTTTATTTTTTAAAATTAAACATTCATATTATAAAATCTAAAAAAAATAAATATATATGATTATCTATTTTTATACAATAAATATTTATTCAACTTTTTTAATCGTCAACTTAATCATCATCTTAATCATCATCATCTTAACCATTATCTTAATCATTATCTTAATCATCATCTTAATCATCTGCTTTATCATCAACTTAACCATCATCTTAATCTTAATCATCTTCTTATTCTACTTCTTCTACTTATTCTTATTCTTATTCTTATTCTTATTCTTATTTTTCTTCTTATTCTTCTTCTTATTCTTATTCTTATTCTTCTTCATTATTTTCATTTAAATCATCGTTTTCTTATTTTTTATTTTATATATTATCTTAATCTTTTTTATTTTTTTCGTCATCACCATCTTTTTCTTAAAGATAAAGTTATTTTAACTAAGGTTTTTTTCCATTTTTTATTTGTTTTTTATCAACATCTTATAATATAAAGTCTTTTTATTTTTAGCATTAATAATTTTTTTTAACTCTAGAAGGAGATAAATTCTTTTTTTTTTTATATATATATATATATATATATATATATATATATATAATACTAATTTTATATTTGTTTAAGCATTTTAAATAAAATCTTTTGGAGCTGATAAATCAAAAACACTATTATAAATTTTATTATTTTTATTAAATGATGATTATTCACTGTTTTTCCCTAAAACATTATTCACAGGGATGCTTAAAGAATTATTTATTGGATTATTAAAAATGCCAAGAGTTAATCTATTATTATTTTCTATAGTTTCACTTTAATTTTCAAGTATTTTTTGGTTTCTTTATTAATATTAATCTTTTATTTTTATAATAAAATTTAGATTTTAGTTATTATTTAAAATATTTATAAAAAAAATAAACCTTTATTTATATTATCAAAAAATAAATTCCTTTCTATTTCTTAATCTTTTAATTTAATAAATTTTAATTTTTTTTTTATTTTTATTTTTTTTACTAAAAGTATTTTAAATTTACGATTATCTTTATTATTCTAATAATCTAAATTAATAATTTTTAAGATTAGTTTTTCTTATTTATTCTTAATTTTCTTCAAAAAGAGGCGGTAAAATTTTATTTTTGGAATGTTCTTTCATCATTTAATTATTATTATTATTATTTTTAAAAAATTAATTATTTTCCTATTCTTATTCATATTTTTTAAGTTTATTTTTCATTCTTATTATTTCATTTTCTTTAACTCTAGTAATTGTTTATGAGGAAGCAAGCATATCTCTAAGCATTTTGCTTTCATTTTCTTTCTATTCGACTAACTTTTTTAATTCTTTTTTTTATATATTATATAAAACTATTTAAACTAAAAAAATATTAATACCTGGAACCATTTTTTTAGAATATTCTTCTAGTTGTTTTTGCATTTTTTATAAATCAAATTTCATTTTTTCATTCTTATAATAAAAAAAATATAAATCTAAAAATATTTTTCTTTATAAAAAAGTGTTTTTATTTTTATTTACATCGTTATGAAGCATTATTTTTAATTT
Source organism: Ichthyophthirius multifiliis (assembly GCF_000220395.1). NCBI lineage: Eukaryota > Ciliophora > Oligohymenophorea > Hymenostomatida > Ichthyophthirius > Ichthyophthirius multifiliis. The sequence goes on from NW_004086450.1 coordinate 120,250, forward strand.
ATTAAAATTTATATATTATTATTCTTTTTTATCTAGCTTTTCTTGTATTGCTCTATGTTTTGCATTTAATTATTTCAACTTTTTTATTTTATAATATAAATTGATATTGTTTTATTTTACTTTTAAATCTTTTTCTTCGTTTAATTATACTAATTCTTTTATATTTGATTCTAATTTTTAATTTTCATTTTAATTTTCTTAAATCTTAATTTATTATTTTTCATTTATTATATAATTATATTTTTAATAATACTTATTATTCTAATTGTTTAATCATCTCTTTGTCATCTTATATATTTTTTTTATATTTTTATACTAAAGTATTTGATTTTTAATTAATTCTTATTTTAATTTAAAAAATAAATAAATATTCACAAAAATAATCAATTTTACTATTCTAACATTTCATTTTCCTCGTTAGCATTAATCAATTTATCATTTAAATCTTATATTAATTAATCTTTTTATCTTAATTAATTTAAATATTCTTCTTATAAAATATTCATTTCATTAATTTCATTTTATTTCTAATATTTAATGAGTTATTAAAATAAATATTTTGTTTTTTATTAAATATATATTACATCTTTTAATTAATTAATATTAGATTATTCAAGTAAATTTAATTTGTTTTCATAATATTCTTTTTATTTATTTAATTTTTATTCTATTTCTAGATTTTATTTTTAAATTGTATTATTCATCACTTATAGTTATTTATTTATATTTTAATTCTCCAATAAACATATTTTTTGATTATTTTATAATTCATCAAATGATTCCTATTTTTACTTTTTTTCTATTTAAAGTTAATCTATATCATTTTTTGCTTGCACTAAATTATTTTCATACTATAGAAGTTTTTCGTCTTTTAATTATTATTCCTAAATTATATTAAAATATTCTTTTTTTCAAAACAAAAATATATATATATATATAATTACTTATTCAATTTAATAAATTTTATTTTCCAAATCTTTGCATTTTTCTTCAGTAGTTTTCAATTAGATTTGAATTTTCCTTTATTTGTTTTATTAAATTATATAAATAATATAAAAATACTGTTTTTATTCTGTTAACTATTCTAACTCTTTATTTTTTTATTCTTCAATTTCTTTTACATTTCCTTCTAATTCGTTAAGTTGACTCTTTTTGATTTTTTAGATACTTATAATTTTTTTATTTTTATTTTTTAAATTTATAATTTTTAAAAAAAAACTCAAATTATTCTCTATATTCAAAAAGTTATTTCTCTAACTTCTATATTTCATTTGTTTAATGGGCAATAATTTCTTTGTCTTATTCTTTTTCAACCATTATTTCATACTAACTTTATTATTTATCAATAACTGATTTTTTAAAACTCTTTTTTATATCTCTTTATTATACTTTTCTTTTTTTATATATAATTAAAAAATAATTACATATGTTTTTACTATAATTCTTATTAAGATTCACTATTTTATTTTTAAATTTAAGTAATACTCTAAAAATAAAAATATAAATAAAGTTTATTTAGTATTTATAACTTAAATTATTTTTACATTTTATAGTTCATTAATTGTTTTTTAATTGATTGAGAGTTCTTATTTTTGAGATTATATTTATTTTTAAAGATCTTATTACTCTTATTTCTTTTATTTATATAAAGCATATATTAAATATTTTATTTATTTACATTTTATTCCGAATTGGCTATTTATTCTTTAAAGGTTATTTCATTATTTTAATATTATTATATCTAATAATAAAAAAAATATATTAAACTATTAATTTTTAATACTGTTTGTTATTATTAATCAATAGTTAATTTATTTTCATTTATGATTTTCTCGAATTTGCTTAATCTAAAATTCAATAGTAAATTATTTAAACAAAAAACTAAAATAAAAATATATAAATAACCTTTCTGTTAATATTTATATTTATTTATCTCTTATTTCAACTTCACTTTTTAATGATTTATTTTTTACAACTAATGTTAATTCATTATTTTAAAGCTATTTATTTATTTTTAAATTAGTTTTTAATAATAATTATTATTACATCCATTATACTTTTTGATGATTATATTTATTGTTTTAAATCTTTTAAAATTCCTTTTGCTTCATCAATTTCTTTTTTAGTTTCATCAAAATTATTATCTTATATTTCTTTTAATTGTTAAATAAATAAAATTAACTAAAAATAAGTTAAAAACAGTTTAATGAAGTGCTCATTTTTAATTAAGTTATCGTTATTGAATTTTATATATAAATAAGCCTTTTATTATATTAAAAAATGTTATAAAATAATATTTTATTTTATATTACGATTATTTTAAAGTTAATAAATAATTTTATTATTTAGATTATATAATATTTTTTTATTTATATTTTTTTTCTTTAAAAAGATTAAATAATTAAATATTAATGAAATATTATTTATTTATAATTTACAAAGCTTTTTAAATATATTATTAATTCAAAAACTAAAATATATAATTTTATTATTATTAGCCTATAAATTTTATTTTTTTATAAATAAAAATAAAAAATATCAGCCAATATATTTTTTTAAAATTAATAAATAATAAAACTGTATTAAATAATATTTTATTATTTTTAATTTATTCGTTAAAATATAAATTATAAAAAATATAATATCTAAATGAACTATTAACCTATATTAATTTAGTAATCCTAAAAGTAATATTCAAATAATCCAAATATATAAAATTATCCTAAAGTGCCTTTTATTTATCAATAAAAACATTTAATAATATAAAAAAATTATCCCTAATTTTAATAAATAAAGCCAATAGCAATATCAAACAATTAAAATTAAAATTTGATGTTAGGTAGAGATTTAACTTAATAAATTCCAATTATATCACCAGATTAATCATCTAAATGCATTCAAGGTACACCAGAAAAAAGTAAAGAAGCATTATCTTGTATTTATATAACCCCAAATAATAAAAAATATCCAAATCAAATAAAAATTAAATACACTCCTGCTAATTAACTTATGGATGAAAAAATATAAAAAACAGAAAAAGTAGTCTAAAATATTTAAAGGCGATAATCTCTTCACTTTTTATAAGATACAACAAATTTTATTGAAAAAATGTAAAGCTAAGATGAAAAAAAATTAATATTTATTAAATTTTATAGAAATTATAATGAATATAAATTTTATTGTTAAATTAATAATAAAAATAATATTTTTATTAATTTGATATTTTATTTTGATTACAATAGTTTTATTTTATTATATTGTTTATATATATAATTATATAATATATTTTACTTTATTAAATTATAATGTATTTTTTATTTTAAAATTTAAATTAAAAATAATTATATATATTTAAAATTATAAAAGTTTCTATATTAGTTATAATAATAATAAACGAAAACTAATTTTATATTAATTAAAATAAATTAATATGAAGATTTTATTATAATACTTATACAGTTATTTTAAATTATTTAAGGGTAAAGTTAATTTTTATAAAACAAAATTAAATAAATTTAATTTTTATATTTGAAATATATCTCCAATTTAAGTGCTCTAAAAATAAATAAAAATATATTTATATTTTAAAATATTCAAGATTGACTATATTAATTTTACAAAATAAAAAATATTATAATTATTTACTTTATATGTTTTGTAATTTCAACAAAATATTTTATTATGCTTCTTTTATTTAAAAAAATATATTTTTTTAAAAAAAAAAAATTAATAATTTATTTTTTAAAAAAATTTAATTAAATAAACACAAAAAAAAAAGCTTTTTTTTTAAAAAAAAAAAATATAAATAACAAGTATCAATATTTATTTTCAAAAAAAAGAAAAGAAAAGAAAAAAATAACAACAACAATAACTTAGAAAGTATTAAACAAAAAATAAAAAAATCAGGAAAATATTTACCCAAATCAAAAAAAAAAATAAAAAATAAAAAAAAAGAACAACAAAAACAAGAAAATATATACTAAAAATATGAGTGAGTAAATAGAAGACATAGAACCCCACATATTAAAGTAATACTAAATCCTAAATAAATTAGGAAAAGGAGCATATGGAATAGTTTGGAAAGTGCAAGAAAAAAAATCACAAAAAATATATGCATTAAAAAAGATATTTGATGCTTTTTAGAATTCTACAGATGCCCAAAGAACATTTCGTGAAATAATGTTTTTATAAGAACTAAACCATCCAAACATAATCAAAGTATTTGATGTAATTAGGGCTAAAAATGATAAAGATATTTATTTATTATTTGAATATATGGATACTGATTTACATGCAGTCATTCGTGCTGGGATATTAGAAGAAATTCATAAATAATATATAATTTATTAAATTTTTAAATCTATTAAATATATACATTCTGCATAATTAATTCATAGGGATCTTAAGGCTTCTAATATTTTAGTTAATTCAGACTGTATGGTCAAAGTAGCAGATTTTGGGCTTGTGCGCTCTATAGCTTCTTAATCTAACGGTTTGATTCCTATTTTGACTGAGTATGTGGCAACAAGGTGGTATAGGGCTCCCGAGATATTATTAGGTTCTTAAACATACACTAAAGGTGTTGATATGTGGAGTATAGGTTGCATTTTAGCTTAAATTTTGTTAGGTAAACCTCTTTTTGCTGGGACTTCAACTTTAAACTAACTCGAGTTAATTCTTTAGGTCACTGGAAAACCGAGTTAGAGTGACATAGACGCAATTTAAAGTGATTTGGCTTTTACAATGCTGGAAGCAGTAAGTAATAGTAAAAGTAAAAAAAGTTTAAATCAATTAATTCCTTAGGCTAGTGATGAAGCTTTAGATCTTTTAAGTAATTTATTGCTGTTTAATCCGAAAAAAAGATTTACTGCTGAATAAGCTTTATAACATCCTTATGTAAAGTAATTTAGTAATATAAATGAAGAAATTGTGTGTTAAAAACCTGTAGGAATACCTTTAGATGATAATAAAAAATATTCAATGAGGTATTATAGAGAATAATTATATTTATAAATTTCTAAAAGAAAATAATCTTTAGAAAAAAAAAATTCGAGTAATTAAAACTCAAGTTCAAAATAAAAAATAAAAAATAATAATTATAATATTGAAATTTCATAAAACTCTGTAAGAAAAAAAACATAAAAGTAAAATAGTATGCTTTTTTAATAGAATGTGAACTAAATTTAAGAAAGTATCAAAAGATAAGTATGTGCTTAAAAATAATAAGCATTATAATAATAATAATAATAATAATAATAATAATAATAATAATAATAATAATTATAATAGAAATTTCAAGATTCCCATTTTTTATAGTCTAGTAATTAAAGAGAAAGTAGTTGTGGTACTAAATCAAAAAAGCATACTCCTACAGTTTCTACGAAAAATTAAAATAATAATACTGCTGGTGTTTATAGTAATGCTAATATTTTATGCAGCTCGTCCTAAAACAATTTAAATAAAGCAAAAACAAATTAAAATATTAACTCATTTAATTAATAAGAAAATGTTTTTTAAAAATAAAAAACATCGATTATTCATTCTTAGCAATAATTATTATAATAATCTTAAAAAAGTTTATAAAAAGTTGTTATAAAATAGAATGAAAATAATACAGAAAATTTTTCAAAAGAAAAATAAAAAGTTGAGTTTTACTATCCAGTTAAAAATAAAATGAGCACTACTAATTATTTTGGAATAAAATAAGCTATTACATAGACGATGTCTTAACTTAATTAAAAAAATATAAATAATAATAATAGTGGAGGATCTTAAATAAATAAAAAACAAAATAACATTATTAACAAATAATTATCTAATTAAAAATTTTTATAAAATTACTAAAAGAATAAATTACTTTAAAAATATTGAAAAAAATAAATAAAAATTATCGTATTAATAAATAATTATTTTTTTATGTTAAATTATTATTTTTATAATTAAAAATATATTTATTTTATTAAAAATTTCATTTAGGTATATAATTAAATTAAAATTATAAATTATCGCTTTATTAATAAATTTTTTATTTATTTTTTTAGTATTTTTTTCTTATTTTAATTTTAGCCTATTCTTATATATTAAAAAAATTAAGTTTTTTACTACTATTATATTTATAAATACTAAATAAAAATAATTAAAATAATATATGTTTATATTTTTATTTTTCACATTTTTTAAAAAAATTTATCTTTATATAAGACCATAATACATTTTTTATATCTTTTTCTAAAAAAAAAAAAAAAAAAAAAAAAAAACCTATAGAAAAAAAAAAAAATAGGGTTAATTTAAAAAAAATAATTTCTAAATTTAATTTCAATTTTTAAATATTTTTTTATTTTTTTTTTTTTTTTTATAAAAAAAAACCGAAAAAAGAAAAAAAATAAAATAATTTTGGAACAAGGAAAAGGAAACCCCTTTAAATAAGGAAACCCCTTTATAAATTTTTAAAATAATTAAAAAATTAAAACCAAAGGATAAAAAATAATATTTTTTTTCGACTTCAAAAAATAAACCAAAAAAAACACCGAAATTTTATTTAAATAACCAAAAAAAGGTTCAAAATAGGGGAGGTTATTTAATTTTTTTATCAAAAAATACAAATTTTTGTAATAAAGTAAAAAAAGTAATTAATATTTAACAAATAACCTATAAGTAA